>NC_133619.1:15056117-15068617 GCF_048593235.1 Sminthopsis crassicaudata | reverse complement strand
CAAACTCTAGCCACACACTGAAAAGGCCCAAATGGTACCTACTGGGAACTTTCTCTCTGTCTTTCCCTCTTTCTCTCTCTCCTCCCCTGTCTCTGTCTCTCCCTCCTCTCTGTCTGTCTCTCCTCTCTCTCTCTCTGTCTCTCTGTATCTTTATCTCTCTCTGTCTCTGTCTCTATATCCCCCCTTCTTCTTTCTCTCCCTCCTTCCTCCCTCCCTCTTTCTCTCACCCCCTTTCCTCCCTCTCTTTTCCCTTCCTCCCCCTCCTGTGTGTGTCTATATATGGATATACAGTGGGAAGTAATTTTAGCAGGGACAGGAGGTGCAGCGAAGGGGATCGGCAAAGATCTACGGCAGGGCGGTATTTGAGCCAGCCTGGGTTTCTAAAAGGAGGATCACTCAGTGCAACATGGGATTGGGAGCTCGAGGTGGAGTCCCAGAGCCCTGAAACACTGAGGAGGCAGAAGAACAAAGGAAAAGCAGCTCAAAGCCACTCAACCCCAATATTCCAAGCCCCCCCCCCCCCCCCCCGCCCCGCCATGTGTCCAAGGACAAAGCTGCTTGGAATATAGGGAGAGGACCGACTTTGGCCAGAAAAGTTTCTGTACCCGAATAGTTCTCCAAGTGTGAGAGCGCCGACAGTGTTCCACATGGCACAGGAAGCTCCCCAGGTGGTGGGAGGCAGAGGGTGCCCAGTGCGGGGAGCTCCTCCGATCTGGGTGACCCCGAACAGTTTCCCTTTCCTCAGCTTGCTTCTCCTCTGTTTCATGTGTGACCTTGGGCAAGTCACTTAACCCCAAGTGCCCAAGAAAAAGAAAAGAAGAGGAGTGGTCTTTAAAGTTTGGGGAAGAAGACATGTCCATGTAATGTACAACATAATAAAGTATAAGAACCCCTCTCTTGCCCATGATGAAAACATGTCTTACCCCCCCCCCAATCCATCACCTTTCTGCAGCTCATTTTCAAATAAAATAGGCCATGTAAATATATGTAAAGCTCCCTGCACATCTTAAGTCACTATGTAAATGATAGTTTTATCATTTTATCATTATCATTTATCATTTTTTATCATTTTATCGTTTATCTCTAAAACTGAGCACTGATTTCATTTCTAATCCTGCTTTTCACTTTGTTTCTAACCCTGCTCCTCATCTGTTTTAAGTCTCAGCTAAAGTCCTGCTGTCTACAGGAAGCCTTTCCCAATCTCTCTGAAATACAGCGACTTCTTGGGATTCTGTCTCCTTTATCCCACGTATAACTTATTTGTACCTAAGAGTTAGCAAGGAGTCGCCTCCTTCCCCCTCTGTCCACTTTTCCTCAGACTGTGACTTCCTTCAGGGCAGGAAATAATCTTTTGCTTTTCTTTTATCCCCAGTGTTTATCACAATCACTAGCAAGCACATAGTAGGTGCTTAATAAATGCTTATTGACTGACTGAAGATGCAGATGTCACTGTCTATCACTGGTCTCTTTATCCCTAATCCTAGTCCTCCTCTAGTCTCTCCTCTTCCCAGACTGTAAATTACTGTAGAACAGGACAGAGTTGTCTCTGTAGTCCAAGGGCTGACCTCAGGGTCTTGCAAATAAGGGGTCTTTATTAAACGCCTAGGGTTGACTAGGGTTGAAAAGAACAAACTAAGAAGCCCCCAAAGTGCCGACAACATTGTGTTATTCATTCTATAAGCATTTCTTCACAGTTCACAGAATTAGAAGGAGAATAGCTGTGAGAGGTCATTCATTAGATCCCCATTTTTCAGATGTAGAAACTGAGACCCAGAGCACTTGAGTGACGGCTCAACAACTGACCAGGGGAGCAAGTACAGGGTTGACATGATGTTGAAAAGGTTTTTTTTTTCTTCTTCTGAGGTATTTGGGGTTAAGTGACTTGCCCAGGTCACACAGCTAGGAAGTGTTAAGTGTCTGAGGTCAGATTTGGACTCAGGTCCTCCTGACTTCAGGCCTGGTGCTCTATCCACTGCGCCCCCTAGCTGCCTCCAAGAACCTTTTCAACATCATGTCAACCCTGTACTTGCTCCCCTGGTCAGTTGTTGAGCCGTCACTCAAGTGCTCTGGGTCTCAGTTTCTACATCTGAAAAATGGGGATCTAATGAATGACCTCTCACAGCTATTCTCCTTCTAATTCTGTGAACTGTGAACCAGCCTATGGACTCAGCAGCATAGTAGGTCTTGTGAAAGATGGAGATTAGACAAGCGAGAGGAGGAAGGTACATTGGTAGATTATGCTGAGGATGAGCCGGGCACTCCAGTGAGCTGGCAGCCGTCGCTGGGGATTCGAACCTTCGGCCTCAAGAATCCTCCCGAGGAGGATTTACAGCGCCCCCCCCCTTCTGGCTGGCACCCCCCCAGGGCCGGGTAGCTGAATGCCCAGTTTTACAGCCCAGGGCCAGGCCAGATGACCCAGGAGGGCAGAGAAGAAAAAAGTGCCTTTGAGGGATGTCTGTGCTCCCCACTGAGCGATCTGTCTTCCAGGGTGTTTATGGCACCGAACCTTCTGTCTTGCGGCTCCGGGAGGTCCGTCCTCAGCCAGACAGATGCCCAGTGTGTGTGTCTCTGAGACGGGCTTTCACTTCACCCTCCCCAGCCTCCCCTGCCCCGAGCCCTCAGACTCCGCGGGGCACACCCTGTGCCAAAGGCAGCTTTCCCTCCACAGCTTCCCTGATATCTTACAATAACGGAGTCAGAGCATCTCCAGCTGCTCTGATCACAGGCCCCACCACCAGGAGACAGAGGGCTGGGATGTCAGACATCCTAGAGAAGCTGGGGCCGAGAGGAGCCGCCCAGGGCCTGCAGGTGCCAGAGCTGAGTCTGTGTCCCTTTATTTGTCAATTGGATGTTACCTCCCTGAAGGCAGGGACTGTGGCTCTTAGCGCGAACCTCACTTTTCTCATCCCTTGAATAGATTCCCTCTCTAGGGTTATTTTCATTCACAAAATGATTCTTTCTTAATGTATTTATTTGTTCCTGGTGCCTAGTACGGTGCTTTATACTGTTTTAATGGAACCATGCTTCATTGCTATAGGGAATTTCCAGCATGTGTCCTCCTCCTACTAAGATGAATTCTCGACTGATAGGAGTCTTAGGGAGTTGTCTTGGGTAATGAAAGGGCCTTCCGACTTTCTCATGAGGCTCACCCAACCAGCATCAAAGACAGGCCTGAAAGATAAATCTTCCCAATTCTGTGGCTGTATCTGTACCCTTCCCGCTGGACTCTCTCCCCGATAGGGGACACACGCTTAGTAGATACTTGATAAACCCCTTGACTCGAGATCTGCCTTTGCTGTCCAACGTGGGAACGACATGGTGGCCCCACGGACTGGAGCAAGCAAAGGGGTCGGTAGTCCTGCCGCCCTCTGCCCCGGCCGGACACTTTTATAGAACTGTGTTCCGTTGTACGTTCCCCAATTAAGGAAGAAAATGGTCATGCTGAAGAAAGAGAGAGTCCTTGGTTGAAGGAGCAGGGGTTGGATAGACTGGAGAAGACCCTTAGGAGGAGCTTGCTGGCAGCCACTGGAAGAGCTGTCACGGGGAGGAGGATTAGACTCCAAAGGTGATGGGTGGAAGCTGCAGAGACAAAATTAATCTCTACATCAGAAATAACTCCCTAATATTGTTGCTCTGTAAGAAATGACCAGCAGGAAGAATACAGAGAGGCCTGGAGAGACTGACAGGAACCGATGCTGAGTGAAACGAGCAGGACCAGGAGATCATCATACACTTCAACAACAATACTGTACCATGACCAATTCTGACAGATGTGGCCCTCTTCAACAGCGAGGTGATTCAGGCCAGTTCCAATGATCTTGTGATGGAGAGAACCATCTACACCCAGAGAGGACTGTGGGAACTGAGTGTAGACCACAACATAGTATTCTCACTCTTTTTCTTGTTTGTGCTTGCATTTTGTTTTATTTCTCATTTTTTTTTTGTTTTTGATCTGATTTGTCTTGCTTGTGCAGGAAGATAATTGTGGAAATATGTATAGAAAAATTGCACGTTTACCATATATTGGATTACTTGCCATCTGGAGGGGAAGGAAGGGAAGAAACATTGGAACACAAGTTTTTGCAGTATTCATATATGGATATTGCAACATATACAGGTATAAATATACCAATATATACATATCCGTGCATACATTTTGAAAATAAAAAGCTTTCATTAAAAAAAGGAAGTAACTTTCTTCTAGTAATTAGAACCATCTAGAGTGGGGTGGACTTTCTCCCTGGATAATAAACTCATTCTCACTAAACAGCCAAGGCTAGCTCTCACTTAGGCTGGATACATTGAATGTAAACCTGTTTGCAGGACAGGGGATGTTTTTTCTTTCATTCTCTCCTTTGGCTCACACATAGTGAGCACTTCCTATATGTTCATTGGGTTCCAGAGGGATACATACCTAGTAGGAGACAGTGCGGAACTAGGGACCTGAGAATTCAAAGGAAGCCTTCCTCCCACTGCCTTTGATCCCAGAGGGAGAATGAAAGCTTTCCCCTCACGAAATGGTTTGGGCTGATTCATTTTGTTGGGTTTGGATTTTGACATCTCAGTTTTTCATTTTCTAACTCCTTTGCACGGAGACTGTGGCTTGTACCACAGCAGCTACAGGGAGGAACTGAGGAGAAGGACTCTGGGCTCTGCCCACAGGCCTCACTCCCATCCACTCTAGTGGGGCTGAAGAAAGAGCAGGTTTGCTCAGGGGTCTGATGGAATGTGTGTGTGTGTATGTGTGTGTGAGAGAGAGAGAGAGAGAGAGAGAGTGTATGAGTGTGTGTGTATGTGTGTGTGTGAGTGTATGTGTGAGTGTGTGTGTGTGTGAGTGAGAGTGTATGTGTGAGTGTGTGTGTGTGTGTGTGAGTGAGAGTGTATGTGTGAGTGTGTGTGTGTGTGTGTGAGTGAGAGTGTATGAGTGTGTGTGTGTATATGTGTGTGTGTGTGTGAGTGTGTGTGTGAGTGTGTGTGTGTGTGTGTATGTGTGAGTGTGTGTGTGTGTGTGTGTGTGTGTGTGTGCTCACACTGGAGCAGGGAGGGTGATTGGGAACTTGAGTTACTGAGATCTGCTTGGAGAGGGCAGGGTCCCAAGCCCACCCACAATTCCTTTTGGATTTGTCCCCCCCAAAATCAACCAGGTTAACAAATCAATGGACAGGCTGTGAGCTCTTGGGCAAGTGGCTCTGGGTTCAGTTCCCTGATCTGTAAAATCTGGGGGGTGGACTGGAAGCCCCCTGAAATCTGATCCCACTCTCTCTTTTTTTAAATTTTATTTTGTTTTTTATTAATTTTTATAATTATAACATTTTCTTTGACAGTACATATGCATAGGTAATTTTTTTTTTACAACATTATCCCTTGTACTCCCTTCTGTTCCGAATTTTTCCCCTCCTTCCCTCCACCCCCTCCCCTAGATGGCAGCCATTCCCATACATATTAAATATCTTATAGTATATCCTAGGTACAATATATATATGTGCAGAACCGCATTTTGTTGTTGTTGCTGCAAAGGAAGGATTGTATTCACAAGGTAAAAATAATCTGGGAAGAAAAACAAAACAAAACAAAACAAACAAACAAACAAAAACCATGCTCACAGTTTACTCATTTCCCAGTGTTCCTTTTCTGGATGCAGCAGACTGATCCCACTCTCAAAGTCTTTGTTAGCTGTCCCACAAGGCCACAGGTGACTCTCTTGTTCCCGGGACCAGGAACTCCTTTCCCTGTGTCTCGGTGGCAGATATTCAGCCACCACTTCTAGGGCCACAGAACCAGCCACCAGGAACATGTCCCATGCTCTTCTCCCCTTCCTCCCCCCTTATTTCCATAATCCTGGGCTCACCTCTCCATTGCTTCGTTCAGGTGGAATCCAGGCAGCTCGCCATGACTGTGGATAGAAGAGAGTCAGGAAAACCTCAATTTAAATCCTGCTTCAGAATCTTATAAGTTGTGGGAGGTCTCAGCCTCAGTTTCCCCATATGTAAAAATGAGAAGAATAACAGCCTATAGGAAGAATAATAGCACCCATCTTAAAGGCTTGTTGTAAGGATAAATGAATAACATTCGGAAAGTGCTTTGCAAACATTAGTTGCTGTTAAACATTAATTGTTGTTACGTTTATTCTAATTATCCCGCTGAGTTATTCCCAATGTAGACATCACTCTCCATGATTGCCTAACCAAATTTGTAGTAAGGGAAAAACATGTGGGTTATTTTTCAATTCCCGCCTCTCGTTTTATTCTTTCAAATAAAGCTCATTTTAGGGCCAGGAACCAGGAAAGGGCTGGATGGGTTCCCTGTCCGGGCTTTAGAAGTGGGGTCTTGCTCATTGGAGATGCTCAATGAGTGTCTTGTGATTGATCTTAGAACGTTTTACTGTATGTTTGGAGAGTCATTTCTCCGAAGGCCCCCGGCCTGGGGAATTTGGGGGCTTGAGGGAAGGCAGCTGAGGGAAAAGCCCTCACCACAAAAGGTCATTGTTTTTCCGAGGAACAAAACAGCTAAGCCCCACGGCTTTGTTATTTATGGGCCTCTCAAGTAAAAGGATGTGATCCCACAAAGGGCCAAGGTTGTAGAGAGGGAAGGGTTCCCCCCTCCACCTCCACACGGAGGCCTTTTTGTTGCTCAGAAAGAACCTAAACTGGAATTAGTGAGCACGGGCCATTTCTGGGAAATGCATTGATTTGCTGTCCCTGGACAGGTCCCCCCGGGCAGCGAGGTGCTCACTGAAGAAGCGTCTACATTTGTCGGACACAGCCAAGGAAGCATCCTTGCTTTTAGGGGCCCGGATGCAGGATGTGCCCTGGACCTTCCTGCAGAGGCCGGGGCCACACCCCAGAGTCTGAAGGCAATATTTTGGCCTCTTCCCTCCTTTTTTCTTTTCTTCTTTCCTCCCTTCCTTTCTTATTCCTTTCTTTCCTTCCTCCCTCCCTTCCTCTCTCCCTTCTTTCTTTCCTCTTTTCTTTCCTTTCCTTCCTTCCTTTCTTCCTTTTTTCCTTCCTTCCTTTCTTCCCTCCTTTCTTCCTTTCTTCTCTCCCCCTTCCTTTCTCATTCCTTTCTTTCCTTCCTTCCTTTTTTCCTTCCTTCCCTTCTTCCCTCCTTTTTTCCTTTCTTCTCTCCCCTTCCTTTCTCATTCCTTTCTTTCCTTCCTCCCTTCCTTCCTTCCCCCCTTCTTTCTTTCCCCTTTCTTTCCTTTCCTTCTTCTCTTCTTTCTTTCCTCCTTTCTTTCCTTTCCTTCCTTCCTTCCTTCCTTCCTTCCTTCCTTCCTTCCTTCCTTCCCTCCTTTTTTCCTTTCTTCTCTCCCCTTCCTTTCTTATTCCCTTCTTTCCTTCCTCCCTTTCTTCCTCCCTTCTTTCTTTCCTCCTTTCTTTCCTTTCCTTTTCCCCTTTCCTTCCTTCCTTCCTTCCCTCCTTTTTTCCTTTCTTCTCTCCCCTTCCTTTCTTATTCCCTTCTTTCCTTCCTCCCTTTCTTCCTCCCTTCTTTCTTTCATCTTCCATTCCCTTCCCTTCCCTTCCCTTCCTTTCTCTTCCCTTCCCTTCTCTTTACTCATTCCCCCTCTCCCTTTCTTTTTTCCTTTCACAAACATTATTTCTGAGTGTAATTCTTATCATGGGAAGCTTCTAAAAGAAGCTTATGTGACCATTTGTCAGGGATATTGATCCATGTTTCTGCTTGGGGTTGGATTAGAAGCCCTTTGAATTTTCATCCAACTCTGTGATTCTATGATTCAACCCAGAGATTTGGTCATTAAATGCAGAGTTGAGTTCAGCAGAATTTTTTCCTTCTTCTTTTCCCATGCTCTAAGACTTTGACATGTAACCAGCTCTCTTGGGAAAGAGATACCTTCCATTCTTTTAAATTTCTCTTCTTCATCCCCAATCAGATCCCATAGTGAAAAAGAACAACATTTCATAATCGCCTTCCCCCATCTCACCTTTTTATTGACAAGTGACTGGTCCATTTCAAATATATAGCAAGATGGATGCCCTTCTGAGGTAACAGAAAAAAAATGAATATTTCATTAAGACCCAAAGGACAGGGAAGAATTATCTACACACACATTCATTAGGTTCCTAGATACACTTCCACTCAAACAGGAGAGTATGCATTTGCTACTTTGAATTAGGCCCTCGGAGGCCACGCGGCACAGCAGACAACGTATGGACGAGATGTTTTTATTGTTGTTATTCAGTTATTTCAGTCATGCTCGGCTCTTCGGGACCCCATTTGGGATTTTTCTTAGCAAAGGTATTGGAGCAGTTCACCTTTCTTCAACGACTTGACATAAGGAAGGCCTAGATATGAATCCCACCCTTACGATAATTGTCATTTACCCATTCTCAAACTTGGTTTTCTCATCTGTAAAATGGGGTTAATTAGATAACTTTAATGCTTCACAACCCAAAGCTATAAGCAATTGTCCATTATTATCATAATTTTACTTCTGGTGTGATCTTGAACTTGTCCCTCTCTGGATCTCAGTAAAAAGAGAGTTGGACTAGATACTTGTCTCTTCTTGGCAGCTTGAACAATCTATGACACTGAATTTCTGCCTTTAAGTGTTAGGATGTGGAAACAGAGATCCCTGAGCCTATTCAGAAATGCAAGGGAGAGATCTGGGGCTGGGGAGGCAGCCAGGCTAAGTAGCACTCTTCTTTCTACCAGGCAAGACTCCTTATTCCATCTAGCTTGACATCTATTTCTGAATAAGACATTGTATGTTCCAGACTCCACGCTGGGCACTGGGGATTCGGAGACCAAACAAAAGTGGTTTTGCCCTCAGGGAGCTTATTAAGACAAGCTCATAGTGTCATAGGCTATTGGAACTAGAGAAGGATGGAGGCCGGGTGGCTCAGTCTCCTCGTTTTACAGATGAGGAAACAGGGAAATGGAAACCCGTGTTCAGTGACTTGGCCGTGGTCATAGTCGGTGTTGGAGGAAGGAGGCTGAGAGAGGCTCCGGCTCCCTGAGCTGCTGATTTCTCTCTGGCTGCTTCTAGTCCATTCATCTTTGTTCAAGAAATACACCACAGAAACGCCAGCGGCGCTGTGTGTGGACTGGCCTGATTTGTCCTGAGATGGCCAATCTAATTATGGAGTGTGAGCGAGCAGCAGCTGACCACAAGACCCACATGGTGGAAGGCGGTCATCCCGAAGCAAAGGCAGAGACAGAAAGCATCTGGCTGCTGCTTTCCAGGCCCCTCCCTGCTCAGCAAAGCAGACCACCCCAAGTCCAAATTCCAGGGAAAGAAATCACACCTTGGGTAACTAAGCTACCTGAAGAGAAACAGCCTGGCAAATTATGCTTTGCAAATGTCACCCAGTGGGGCGGCAGAGTGGGGGGACCAGAGGGTCTCCCCACCCTCCCCAGGACCCAGTCCGCCCTTCCCACTTCTCCTTGGCGATGCTGACAGAAGCCTCCCTTTCTCCAACCTTGGCCTCCCATGTCCCAGCCTGCAGAGCCCCCCTCCCAGTCGTTTCCAGTTCTGACAGCTGGATTCTGGACCACATCCTGGCAAAAAAGCCTAGTGCTCGCCTTCCAGGGCAGAGCAGGGAGAGCCTTCCTCTCCCTGGCTCGGGAGCCGCCAGGAGGCAATCTCCCAACACCTGATAAAGGTGGCGCCAGAAGGTGGGCGCCCAGACCGGGGGAGGCGATGGGGGTGCAGCTCCCCCAGCAAGGTGCCGGAGCAGTCTCTGGGACAGATAACACCGAGACTGTCCTCTGACCTGAGCTGACATGAAAGAAAATATTTGCTTGATTTAAAGAACCAAACCCTTTAGTGGGGAAGGGGTTGGGGGCTGGAAGGGGGCGGGGAGGAAACCTGCTGAGGCATTCAAACACGTAGGGGAGAAAGCCAGATCCAGAGGTGATAGCCATAGACATGGCGGGGCGGAGGAGGGGCAGGGGGGACTTCTCCATTTCTCTCCCCCAGCCTCCTTTCTTACTAAGGATTCCCAGGAGAACTGAATCTCTGTCTTACCCAACTCTGGATGTTCTAAGTCTGAAACGAGAAGCTGATAGGTGTTTCAAAGGAACAGACTATTATCTGGCTCCCTCTAGGATCATAATGAATTCCTTCATTTTATGGATGAGAAAAATGAGAGCCGGGGATGTGGCGTCATTTTCCCCAGTGTCATGTAGGGTAAAAACCTCCGAGGCAGGATTTGAGCTTGGGTCCACTAAATAAGGTGGGATACTCACGTCCCATATCCTACAGACTTAGTCGGGATCCACAAGACGGGGGCTCAGCAAATCACCCTGGAAGAAACTGAGTCAGCAGTTGGCCAGAAACTCCTCTCCGCTGTGAGAGCTCTCCTGACCCTGACAGGAGCATTTCCCCCGAAATTATCTTGTCAGTCAGCCTGTGAGTCCATCAAGCCACATTTGTCAATGCTCCGTGCCAAGCCTTGTGCTAAACTGTTAATTTGATGTCTGTTTTGTATTTATTTTTATATGGACAACTGTCTCCCCCTTTGGAATGAAAGCTCCCTGAGGGCAGGAAATGTGTCCTTCATGTTGCCGTTTCCCCGGAAGCTGACATATTGTAGACACCTAATAAGTGCTCTGGAAAGCTTGTCATAAGGTGGAAGCCACATTGAGGGGAGCCCTTAGTGCTGTCGTTTGGGGGGAGTGTTCCTGGCAGGCCCCAATTCAGATCTCTGAGTATCTCATTTGTAGAATGGCTATAACTCCCCTCTTTCCCATTTATTCCTCTCCCCTCCTTGAAGGGACAAGGATAGGGAGACAGACACCCTATTCATGCCCCTCCATGTCTGTGGCACCAGGAGCATCATGGGAATGAAAATCCCCAAAACATTCTCGGCAACCCCAAGGAGGAAAGAAGGTGGTGACGGGAACTCCCAGGGACTCTTGTGACAGTTGATTCCCAGTGGATGGCCCGGGACATTTTCTGGTTGGCTTGAGCATTAAAGGAAGGGACTGCCATCCCTAGCTGGCAGCAGGACTTTGTTCTGCCAGGGCTTTGTCACAGTGTCTTAATGTCTGGGGCCACCTGGACCAGAGCCCGCCCACTTAATACAAACAGGAGGGTGATGTATTTACAGCCAAGGGGCTTGGAGAGAGGAAGGGAGAGAGGCCGGGTCAGGTTGAAGAGATAAAAGGAAGGTTTATGGAAGAGGGATCCTCTGGAATGGGCTTTGAAGGTAGGATTTCAGCTGGGAAGGTCGGGTCAGGGAAAAGGGCAGTGCTCCAGGGAAATAGTCAGAGGGTGTTTTTAGTAACAGCACTTTGCCCACTGGGTGGACGATGGATCAGAGGAGGGAGAACGGGGCAGAGGGACCATAGAGGCCGGATCTCATAATGTTTTTTATGCTCCATCTCTCCATAGGAGGCCCACTGGTAGTAAAATAAATACAACCAGAAGCCTTTTCTCCTCTCTTGACATGCATGGAATGGCTACATCCTGGGTAGAAGACGGTCCTGAGGGTGATGGGTGTTCGGTGGATACTGGCCAACTAAGTGATGATGTAATTATTCCCAAGACCCCCTCAGATGGCAACAAGCTAAGAGACCACATATTTTTTCATCTCCATGTTGCCCAAAGGAAGGTTTATTTCCCCAGTTGTGACCTTGTGCCATCCCCAGAATGCCTTTTAGATTAGAGACTTTAAGAGATTGCTGTTAGTGTAATCTTTCTCAGGAAAGGGGCTTTCATAGACCCAAAGATGTCAGCAATAGACGTGACCTCAGAAGGAACCAAACATTTAATAAAGACCTATTATGTGCCAGGCACTGGCTAGGCTCTTTACAGAGATGATCTCACTTGATTTTCCCCTACAACCATGAGAGGTAGGTGCTGTGACCACGGGCTCAGAGCTGGCTTTGTGGCATCGACCCCTTGGGCATCTGGGTGAAGCACTTGGCTAAGAAGGATGAAGGATGCAAATTTTTGCATATTTTTTATTAAAGCTTTTTATTTTTCAAAGCATATTTGTGGATAATTCTTTGACATTCACCCTTGCAAAACTTTGTGTTCCAATTTCCCCCCTCCCTTCCCCCACCTCCTCTCCTAGATGGCAAGTAGTCCAATATATGTTAAACATGGTGGAAATATATGTTGAATCTAATATATGCATATATATTTATACAATTATATTCATGTATAAGAAAAATCAAATCAAACCAGAAAAAATGAGGAAGAAAAAATGCGAGCAAACAATAACAAAAAGAGTGAGAATGCTAGTTTGTGAACCACACTCAGTTCCCACTGTCCTCTCTCTGGGCCTTCAGGCCTTTCTAAAATCATCCTCCAGATCATTTCTTATAGAACGCAAATATTCCATAACATTCATAGACCATAATTTACGCAGACATTCCCCACTGATGGGCAGCCACTCAGCTTCCAGTTTTGAAGAATATTTTTAAATGTATAAAATAAAAAATAAAATCCACAGACTTACAAGGAAAACAATCATATTGAGATATGGTTATCAAAATGCTTATCAAAAGTTAATGGCAGGGCAGCTAGGTGGCGC
>NC_133619.1:15018617-15048617 GCF_048593235.1 Sminthopsis crassicaudata | reverse complement strand
GAGGCAGAATTTGAGCTGATCTTCCTGGAGCTTGTTACCTGTTTGTACTGGGGGAAGGGCTTGAAAGAGACCTTGAAATCTCTCTGTTTCTGTCTCTGCCTCTCTCTGTCTCTGTCTCTCTCATTTGTGAGTATATGCACACACACGGAGGAATACTTGTTCTTCAGCCAATTCCTGCTACACTAAGTTGCGTGAGAAATAACCCAAGATAATTTGAATAATCTTGCCCAATTGATCCCAGAAGGCCTCCTGAGGTGGGCAGAGGGTGAGGCTTCCCGGAGTAGCTGGACCCATGGGGGGTACTGGCAAGAGCAGGAGGAGCGCTGCCAGAGAGTGAGTGGGGGTGGAAGAGATAAAGAGCTCTGAATTCACTCCGATCCAACTGGGACTGAGGACAGAAATTTTCTGTGAGACAAAAGGGGAAGTGTGCTCCTCCTCGCTGGCAACTGTTGAGCTAGAGGTCACCAGACCACTGTGCAATGGAGAAATTCAGAGCAATGTTCCTAAAAATGTCCCGGGCCGAGTTTCTTCAGCAAAAGGCGAGCCAGCTTTGGAATATCTCCATTGTAAGAGCCAGGTCTCTGACCGGGGCACAGCTGGCCGAGTGTTGGATAATAACAGCTTGGGTGCCTTGGCCCGCCTCCCTGCAGTGACCTCGGGTACAACTAGTTGGAAGTGGCAGAAGTCATTTTGCTGCAGAACTATATCACCCCCCAAAATGGAAAGTTTTATACAATGATGGAGGACCTCGATGGAGATCCACCATTACTACCACCTGCCGGGCTTATGTGGCATTTCAGGCAGAGTGAAGTTCCAGGTTGGAGAACCGTGGAGGGGAATACTGATAAAAATTGAATTCCGGGGGGTCCTGTAGAGACGCTTGCAATCAGGAGGCCTAAAGAAGAAAGCCCCATTGCAAGTATCCTGAGACTCTACAGGCCCCGAGGTGAGCTAGTGAAAGGTCAGTGCCATTGATTGCAATAAGCTCAGTTGTGCTCCTGATTCCTTGGCCTAGAAATCAACGTTTTTTGAGCCTTATCAGCACTGTGCTTGAAAGGGAAGTTCTGCTTCTGAGAGATGAAGGACCCAAAGTCCTGGGAGGTAGAAGAGAGGATAATCACTTATTCAGAAACATTTGTTAATCGCCTGCTCCTAAGTACTAGAAAGTCTCCACTCTTCTCAAGAGCACATTTCCCTGGGAGAACACCACGTACGCGTACCCGGGTAATATGAGGCGTAAGTGGGGAGAGAATCTGCACAGGCTTCACAAAGGAGCCGGATGTTTAAGGAATAAATAATTCAGTGGTAGAGATGAGGATGGAGTGCATGGGAGGGGAAGTCTGGCTGAATGCTCAGAGCTGGGAGAGGGGATATTTACCTCAGGGAATACTTTGATATCTAGAATACATAAAAGAGAATTATGTTAAATCAGGCTGGGAAGGTAGAATGAAGGCAGCTTATGCTTTATAATCTATAAGGTATATCCTCAGACTAATTGGAAAGTCAGCTTCTTTAAATAATTCAATCCAGCATATATTGGTTAATTTAAAGAAAAATGAGTCTTTGGGGCAGAATTTTTCTCAGAACCGGGGGATGGAAGGTAGGGTCTGCCTGTAAGGAAAGAACACAGAGTGTTCGGGAGATGGATGGGACCAAAGACCACAGACCCCTACAATCTGGCCCTCTCATTTTACCGATGAAGCACTAAGACCCAGAGCCAGCCCGTGATTTGCTTAGAGTCGTACAAGGGATTCATTGTGGACCTGGGATTCTCTCCCCTGGATTTCTCTGTTACACATAAAGTCTAGAGCCACATTACCATTCCCTTTCCCTAATGTCTCTCCTTGGGACTATCCTTCCAAAGTCGTGTGGTAATAATAGCTATCACAGGGCTCAACAGTTTCCTTTCCAAGAATCCCGAGATGGAGATAAATAAGCATTGTTTCCCCCAGCTGGTGCCATAAGTTGCCTGGCTACCCTGGTGGACACAGTAGGACTCAAGGGATGGCTTTTTATTTTATGGTCACTCGGTTGCCATAGCAACAGCTTCTGTCCCAGAATACAAAAGCAAAACAAAACAGAGCACACAGATCCACTCCATAGTGACTCAGTGAGTCGGGAGCCTCAGAATCTGTTCCTTGTTCTGTTGCTGTGTGACCTTTGACGAGCCACAACCTCTCTGAGCCTATTTCCTCCTGGGTTAAAAAGAGGGGGTTGGTTGGATGCCCTCTCGTGCCCCTTCCATCTCTGGCAGGCTACGATCCTAATTAGGAACTCTGACTTCAGAATGAACAGACACAGGTGCCTCCACAATGGTTGCTTTCATTCCTCGGAATCTGGAAGTGAGTCAGGGAGACGGGGAGCTCCTTTTTTATGTCGTTCTGCAGCTTTTAGAGACACGGTACAAAATAATAGAAGGAGCGGCAGAATTGGAGTCACCTGGGTGCAAAACCGGGCAGTGAAGCAACTCAGAGGATGGGGCTCTGGACCAAGAGTCAGAAATTAAGCTGGTTAGTTGTTTCAGTTCAGTGTTCAGCCCATAGACACAGGAAGGGCTTGCCATCTTGTTTCTCTGGTTCATTTTACAGATGAGAAAAGGAGTTAGATCGGCCTAAGCCCCCACTCTGGCCAACGTTGATTAACCTGCTCCCATTTAATCACCAAGTGTTGATTAGTTTTTCAGAGAGATATTTACTTTGAATATGTAGCAAGAAGAAAAGTACATGGCTTCCTCTCCAGAGCCTCAGGGGGTACTTTCTGCACCATCTCAGTCTCTGAAGAGCAGACTCAGAATAGTTTTTGTGCAACGTCAGTCCCGTCAAATTCATGTCCAAGGAGAGCATTCCTGCCGGCTCCCGCACCTCTACCCCTGGTCCCCAAGACCGTGCCCAGGTCTTTATGTGGCCAACATTGATGCCCGATCGGCTGCAAAATCGAGGTGCAGCCTGAACACTTGATCCAAAACTCACAAGGTCAGTCTTTAGGACTGGAGAAGCCCCTCACCTAAACTGCGAAATAACACATGTAGAGGCAGGGGGCCAAGGCCCATTTTACAGGGTTGCATGGCAGCCCCCGAAAGGAGACGGTCCAAGGACTTTTACAGCTTTGGTTTTGGGGGGACATTAGCAAGAAAACTGAAACTGAGAGAGGTCCACCCAAAAGGACGACTGGGCTCTGGTCACCAGAGCCTGCTGAAGGCTCGCCCAGTTTTAGCTCTCCGGGCGATGGACAGGGTGATGTTTTCCTAATGACACGGATAGTGTACAGAACCAATTGCAGGATACCCGTTTATACATACCAAGGATCTCTAGAGAACTTCTGCTGCAGGTCATCCCAACTGTTCTGGATATAGACTCTCCCGCCTTTGGGGAAAGGCTGTCAGAAGCTGTCTGCCCATGTGTCTGTCCCTGTTCTAAAACCTTTAATGAAAAATAGGTTTCATGATGTGAAAAATAGGTTCCATGACGATCCTAATGAACATGGTAAGGTTTCAGAGCACCATGCTTTGTTCAGAAGCATCTAACAGGACACCTCTTCTTGGAGTAGGAACATCCCCAGTCATTTTGCAAGTTGGGTTTAGAGCCTGAAGCTGCTTCTTAATGAACAGCTAATTATGAGCTGGTCATTCCTTGGCCTCTTCAGAGATTTATCTTTGCTTTTTTCTCAATGTATTTTCTTTGTAAAGGTAGTGAGGTGGGTGATGGGGAAGGACATCTCCCTTATCCCAGCTCCCGCTAGAGACTGGTAGGAGTTCTTCTTCTTCTTCTTCTTCTTCTTCTTCTTCTTCTTCTTCTTCTTCTTCTTCTTCTTCTTCTTCTTCTTCTTCTTCTTCTTCTTCTTCTTCTTCTTCTTCTTCTTCTCCTTCTTCTTCTTCTTCTCCTTCTTCTTCTCCTTCTCCTTCTCCTTCTCCTTCTCCTTCTCCTTCTCCTTCTCCTTCTCCTTCTCCTTCTCCTTCTCCTTCTCCTTCTCCTTCTCCTTCTCCTTCTCCTTCTCCTTCTCCTTCTCCTTCTCCTTCTCCTTCTCCTTCTCCTTCTCCTTCTCCTTCTCCTTCTCCTTCTCCTTCTCCTTCTCCTTCTCCTTCTCCTTCTCCTTCTCCTTCTCCTTCTCCTTCTCCTTCTCCTTCTCCTTCTCCTTCTCCTTCTCCTTCTCCTTCTCCTTCTCCTTCTCCTTCTCCTTCTCCTTCTCCTTCTCCTTCTCCTTCTCCTTCTCCTTCTCCTTCTCCTTCTCCTTCTCCTTCTCCTTCTCCTTCTCTCCCTTCTCCTCCTCTTCTTTCCCTCCTTCTCCTTCTCCTCCTCCTCCCCCTCTTCTCTCCCACTTCCTCTCCTCCTCTTCCTCCTCCTCCTCTTTCCCCTCTTCTTCCTTCATCATCATCATCATCATCATCATCATCATCATCATCATCATCATCATCATCATTATCATCATCATCATCCCAATAGCTGACATTTATGTAGTACATTAAAGTTTGCAAAAGCACTTTACAAATATTATCTCCTTGGATCCTTACAACTCTGGGAGGTAGATGCCATTATTATTCCCATTTTTCAGATGAGGAAAGTGAGGCAAACGGAGGTTAAACACTTTGTCCAAGGGCAAAGGAATATCTGAGGCAGGATTTGAACTTGTATCTTCTCTATCTTAAGTTCCAAGGTCTTTCCCTGAAGTGCTTCCTGTAGAAACATGTCCAAGAAGCCGATTGGGTGCTCATGCAGCCTGAGAGGGGAGCCCCAGCTTTGAGGATAACCCCAAGGATGAGAGTTCCTGAATTCAGGGCTTTGGACACCAAAGCTTTCAGACTGGGGTTTTCTTGATGCAACAAGCTCCGCAGAGACCAAAGGGGAAAAGTCCTATAATTCTTCAGCTTTTGTTCAGAATATTTAGACAATTCCCGGTCCTGCAGGAAAGGAAATTGATCTAGAGGTGTCTCCACCACAGGGTGGCACTCTGACCCTTAGGGGCCTCTATGACTGGGAGAAATTTCACAGAAATATTGTTGTCCCAAAAGCCCCCCCAAGTTCCATTCTTTTCCAAGGGGGGAAACTTTTATTTTTTTTTAAATTGGTAAAGATCCATTGAAATTTGAGCTCCTGGAGCCTAGGGATGGACTTTTTTTTTCAATAAAGTTTTATTGATTTCTTTTTTTACCTTACCTAAATTCCTTCCTGTATCAAAGAGCTAATTATCTCTTATGACAAAGAATTTTTCCAAGGAAAAAAATAGGAAAAAATCATCAAAATCAGTCAGTGCATTGCCCAAATCTGACAATATAGGCTATATCCCACACCGGTCCATTTGTAAAGGAGTAGGGGACGTACCTTCTCTTGCTTCTCTGAAGCCTTGGCTTAGCACAGGCTCTGGCCCACAGTTATTAGTGATTAGTACTTACCGAGCGATCGTGCTTCTGTGTTTGTTCGTGGGCCCTGGTAAGTTCTCTTGTTTTTCATATTTTCTGTGGGCTAAGATAAAGTCTGTACCATACCCAGCTTGTCCCTAAAAGGAACGGAGCACCCAACCTCATTCTGCCATGTCATACTCTGAATACAGGAGACTGTGCTCTGATAATTAGGAAATAGGGAACCAGGACAGAGTTTATGTGGGATCCAGGGTCATAGGGGAATTCCTGAGCTTAATTTTTCTGAGCTACCTATAGAAATGGAGATTCCATTTTAATATTGATTTCCTTTATGGTGTTCTATTTTTTTTTTTTTGCATTTAAAAACATTCTAAGAAGGAGTTAATAGACTTTTATTAGATGATCCAAAAGGTTCATTACATCATTACATAGAAAAGGGGCACTTTTTTTTTTTTTTGCTGAGGCAATTGGGATTAAGTGACTTGCCCAGGATCACACAGCTAGGAAAAATTAAGTGTCTGAGGCCAAATTTGAATTCAGACCTCCTAACTTCAGGGTTGGTGCTCTGTCCACTGCGCCATCTAGTTGCCCCTGAGGTACCCTTTTTTAAAGTTTTTTTTTTTTCTCTCACTAGTATTTTATCTTTCCAAATATATATATATATATATATATATATATATATATATATATATATATATATAAAGATAGTTTTCAACATTCATCTTTGTAAGATTTCATTTCTCCTTTTCTTACCTCCTCCCTCAAGACAACAAGCAATCCAACACAGGCTAAATACATACAATCCTTTTAAACATATTTCCGTGTTTTTCATGCTGTACAAGAAAAATCAGACCAAAAAGGGAAAAAAATATAAGAAAAAGCAAACAAAAAACAAAGATGAAAATCCTATGCTTTGATCCACATTCAGCCTCCACAATTTTCTCTCTGGATGCAAATGGCATTTTCCATCCCAAGTCTATTGGAACGGTCTTGAATCACCCCATTGCTGAGAAGAGTGGAGGCCTGGTACCTTTTTAGCTCAGTCTTCCATCACACGACTTTAGGGAATTAGTGATACTGCTACCAGCTTAATCATTTTAAAAAATTTATTTTGTTATAGCTTTTTATTTACCAGATATTTGCATGGGTAATTTTTTGGCATTGACAATTGCCAAACCTTTTGTTCCAACTTTTCCCCTCCTTCCCCTCTCCCTTCCCCCAGATGGCAGGTTGACCAATACATGTTAAATATGTTAAAGTATAAATTAAATACAATATATGTATACATGACCACACAGTTGTTTTTACCAACTTTATCATTAAATGTGGTGGTACTTTAATCAATTAATCCACAAGTGCAGATTATGAATCCACATAGGGATATGGATGCCCTGTATTAGTTCTAAAGATAAAAGTCCAGAACAAGATAGAAGCTGCTCTCAAAAAGGGCACGAAGCTGAGTAAGAATGGGAATGGATCTCTGAATCAGCCTCTATCACAGATCACCATATTGCTGAATATCTGAGCCTCGGCTTCCACCCAATGACCTCTTTCCATCTGCCGGTATGAAGAAAGTGATCCACAAGGTTGAAGGAGGCTTTTACCTTCCGGATTTTATCTTTCCAAATATATGTAAAGTTAATTTCCAATGTTTATCTTTGTAAGATTTTATTTTCCAAATTTTTCTCCTTTTCTTACCTTCTCACAAATGCAAAAAATACAGTATAGAATACTATAAAGGAAATCAATTGATTAAAATGTAATCTCCATTGGCAAGAAGGGCTTCTACAGGGTTGTTGAGTGAATGAATGAATGGTGGCCGCCTCAAGCTGGAAGAGAAGTCATGATAGCGTGGCTTGGGGTATCACTATAGGGAAGGAGCAGGGAAGGTTGGAGAAAGTTGCAGATTAAGAGGGTCTAAGAAGGAGACATTGTTATCTACCGGTGGGAAAAGAATTGCTAAGTCTCCGAGCCCACAGAGGCTCCCAGATTTGTGCCTGTGTATTGTTGCACGTGTGTACATATTCATATACTGTCTTCTCTGAGCACACACCTGCATCCAGTGTCCCTAAAATGGACTGGAAGTTCACTGAGTGCTCCACTCTAGTCTCCAGCATTTAGTTCGATGTCTGGCGTACTTTAGTCACTTAAAGGTTTGTCGATCGGATGGGGATTCTTGAATTTTATTATTATTGCTTGTTATACCCACATTGGGATGTGGCCAGTTTCCCCACACTCAGTCTGGTTTTTTAGGGACCAATCAGGACTTTTGTCCCCCTAACAGCCCTGCTCCCTTCTAACCCAAACAAGGAGAAACTTGCCTACTCTGGAAAGTGGCCATCCTCTTGACGGTAAGATACCTACTGATGTGTCTCTTATTTTTGGCCATTGCTTTCAGATACATGGACATGTATAATGTCCCAAAGTTCTCGTGAAAAGCAGTTTATTACACTGGAAAGAGGTCTTTTCTTGGAGCCAGAAAGGTCTGGATTCAAGTGACCTCTCAGTGTCCCAGGCAGGTCCCAGATTATGGAGGAGCAGCTGATCTGTGTAGAAAGAAAAGGAAAGGAGATAAAGAAAAAATAACCCTTTGGGCAACTGCCCATTGACCCCAAAAGTCCATTTTCGATATGGTCATGCTGCCCTGAGGCAGAACGGGGACTCCTGGCCCCCAGCCACCCTCTGCCCATCTCCTGAGACTCCTAAGGCCAGAAGTGGAAATACCATGTCTGCCCATGGGAAGAGAACAGGGCCTGACTCAGTCGGCGGACTGGCCTTCTGCCGTCCCTCTGACATGACAGCGAGGAGAAAAATGAACGAATAGAAGCTCAGTGAGCTTCCGGGCCTAACTATGGTGCCAGTTACTCAGGTTTCCTCAGCTCAATGAGAATAATCCTTGGCTTGGATTTCTGCTTCCCTCTGCTGGATTTGCAACCCAAATGAAACAGCCTAGGAGCCACCCAACTGGCCAGAAGATTCAAATCAGAAGCAGCAGCCCGTGCCATCCGGGGTCTGGGGAAACCCAGAGTGGGAGCCCCAAGAAACAAACGAGGCCCGAGAACGGTTTCTCTTTTAGTGGGCAAGGGCCAGGTTGGCCACGGGGGAGGAGGGGAGGGCTTGATTTTTTACAGAAAATTTCTGAACAAAAGTGTCATTAAAAACCAAACCCATTTGCATCAGACATCCTTGCTCATGCTCTCAGAGTCTCGTCCTGATCGTCTGAGCTGCACTGAGGACTCCTAACCCGGGGTCCAGAAAGGCAGCTGGAATCAGAGTACTAGAAGACCTGAGTTTGGATTCAGCCTCAGTCATTAGCAAATCACTTGACTTCTGTCTGCCTCAATTTCTTCATCTGCAAAAGGGAATAATAATAGCCTCTATTCCCCCAACCTCCATCCCTCCCAAGCCTTGTTATTGTGAAGATCAAATGAGAATAATCGTAAGAACCTAGCTCAGTGTCTGGTAGTAGGTACTATCTAAATACCAGCTATTATTAAACAAAATTTTATTCACTCAACATCTAGGAAAGACCTTTTCTCCTGAAATAAAAAAGATCCATTTCTCTAAGTCAGGAAAATCTGCCCAAGGGGCTTTATTACATTCTCTCTGTCATGCCCTGAATAATAATTGACATTTATAGGACACTTTGATTTTTTTTTTCCTGAGGTAGTTGGGGTTAAATGACTTGCCTAAGTTCACACAGCTAGGAAGTATTGAGTGTCTGAGACCAGATTTGAACCCAGATCTTTCTGACTTCAGGGCTAGTGCTCTAACCACTGCGCCACCTAGTTGCCCCCCCTTTTTAAAGCCTTTTGCAAAGCCCTTTTACAAAAATGATTTTATTGGATCCTTATAATAATGTTATGAAGGAGATGAAGGAGATGCTAGCATTGAACAGATAAGGAAGCCTGAGTTCAGAGAGGTGACATATCTTCCCCAAAGTCACATATCAAATGTTTGAGATGAAAATAGAACTCGGGTCCTCCCTATTTCTTCACTATATATCACTGTGGGACTAGTGTCTTCCAAAGTGAGTGTCTCCTTAATATTGATCTTTTCAGCTAACCAGACCATACCTTTTAGATTGTGAACTGGAAGAGATAGCCTCTCCTTGAGAAACAATGCACCTTTGGATCTAGGAAACTTTTGTTTTTTAATTAAGACATGTGCATCTATTTTATATATATATATATATATATATTTTTTTTTTCTTTATGAGTCATGTCAGGAGGGAAAAAACAGAACAAATGGGAACACCAGAAGAAAGAAAACAGAAAAAACCTGCTTTGATCTGTATTCAGTCTCTGAGGTTCTCTTTCTGGATGCAAATAGCATTTTACATCCAAAGTTTATTGGGATTGCCTTGCTGAGACTGCATACAATGTTCTCCTGGTTCTGCTCACTTCCCCCTGCATCAGTTCATGTAAGTCTTTCCAGGCTTTTCGGAAATCAGCTCATCATTTAGGAAATTTTGGGGGGGTTGTTTTTTTTTTTGTTGTTTGTTTGTTTTTTGTTTTGTTTTGTTGTTTGCTTTTTTTTAGAACTTCATGGTCTACTCAGTAATCTTTTTTTTTAAACTTTAATTTTTAAAATTAATTTTATAATTATAACATTTTTTGACACTATATATGAATAGGCAATTTTCTTTTACAACATTATCCCTTATACTCCCTTCTGCTCTGAATTTTCCCCTCCTTCCCTCCACCACTTCCCTAGATGGCAGGCAGTCCCATACATGTTAAATGTGTTATAGTATATCCTAGATACAATATATAATGTGCAGAACTGAATTTCTTGTTGCACAGGAAGAATTGGATTCAGAAGGTAAAAATAACCTGGGAAGAAAAACAAAAATGCTCACAGTTCACACTCATTTCCCAGTGTTCCTTCTCTGGGTGTAACTGATTCTGTCCATCATTGATCAATTGGAACTGGATTAGATCTTCTCTTTGTATGAAGTTGTTTTAAGAAATATTTTGATGACTATTTCATTAGAATTGGTTTCTTTTGTAATTCTATATATTTTGTTTCATTCCTTTAAAAACATGGTTCTGAGAGGAGAGACTTGCCCAAGAGGTTCAAGATACTGAAACAAGCCACGAACCCTGATCAAAACCAGTCCCTCCATTATATAGATATACAGGAGAGAAGTGACTGATCCAAGGTCACGCAGGCAGGAAATAACAAATCTAAGCTTTGAAGCCAGGGAATGGTCTATGTGAGACTTGGAGTCATTCCTCCTTGGCAATGCCTGCTTGGGGGCTCTGGTGGCAGCTGGGCCAAATGATTGAGCTGGAAGGGAGCCGGCCTTGGGCTAAGCCAACCTCCTCGTTTGACTGACAGGGAAACTTGAGCCTGGAGAGTCCCTTGCCCACTATTCCTCACACAATAGGTGAGTGTCAGAGACACCCGATTCCTCCATGCTCTTCCCCCCTTCTCACCCTGGTTGCAAACAAGGACCTTTGGAGCCTAAGACTTCCCGGGATAACACCAGTGGGTGGCTTGGGACATCTTTACTTTTGAGTCACCTTTAAGCAAATTTATTCAGAGCCGGGAACTTCCTTTTTGGAAGCAGCCCTCTTTGATGTAGCCAATACATTTGTTTGTCCCTGGTTTTCATAGGAAGGCTCCAAACCCATGGGGAGAGAGTCACAAAAAAGCCAGGCAGGAAATCCACACAGCACGGGACTGAGACTTCTGAAGGAAGAAAGGGACTGAGACACATAGAAATGCAAGAGAGCCACACCAATGTGCTCTGCTCCTGAGCTGGGAGTGGCACCCTTCCTCCCGGGGCTCCGCTGTATTTCTCTAGGGAAGGTGATAATGGGGGGTCTGAGGTTTGCCAAGCCCTTCCCAGGAGCTCCTACAATAACCCTGGGAAGCCGGCCGGGGCTCTGCCCCCATTTTATAGATGGGGAAATCGAAGCGGGGAGAGTTTTAAGTGACTGGCCCAGGCTCACTTAGCCAGGGAGTGTCTGAGACAAGATTCGCACTCAGGTCTTGCTTTCCACTCTAGAGTCAGGAAGACTCTGGTAACTTGTGGACAATATGGATAGTCTTTGGCCAACAATGGATAATATGGATGTTTGGCCAGTGATGGACAATATGGATATTTGGCCAATAAGGGATAATATGGATAGTGTTTGGCCAATAATGGACAATATGGATGTTTGGCCAATAATGGACAATATGGATGTTTGGCCAATAATGGACAATATGGATGTTTGGCCAGTGATGGACAATATGGATAATATTTGGCCAGTAAGGGATAATATGGATAATATTTGGCCAATAATGGACAATATGGATGATTTTTGGCCAATAAGGGAAAATATGGATGTTTGGCCAGTGATGGACAATATGGATAATATTTGGCCAGTCATGGACAATATGGATGATTTTTGGCCAAGCCCTTTTTGCCTCAGTTGGCTCTCTCCAGACTAAGAGCCGCAGCCGGGTCCCTCCACCAGCGGACTCATGCCAGCTCACTTGGTGCTTCGCTTCCTCCTTGGAAGCCCCGAGGAAGTGCACGGGAGGGACCCGGCAGCGGCAGGGACGCAGCGCTCTCCTTTTATGAGGGGAAATTTTTGAGGGAAACTCGTTTCCCCCGTGGTCACGCGGCTGGCCAAGGGTCGGAGGGAGGACTCGAACCCCGGGCTCTAAGCTCCAAACCCAGAGCGTATCCCACAATGCACTGTGCCCCTCCGGCCGGATGGTGAGCGATGCCAAAGGCCGCTGACCGTGGGTCGCCGGCCGGAGCATCGCCCCGCTCCCCCAAGCCCAGAAGCGGTCAGGGCTGGGAGGGAGGCTCAGGCCACCCACGTCCCCCCCCAGAGTTCCCCGCGGGCCCCCGGGGGAGGCTGCGCCGGACGCTCGGAGCCCGGTTCTCCCCGGAAGGTTCGGCTGATGTCAGCCGCCGTGGGCGATGACGGCAGCATCCCTGCTGTTCTGGGCGAGCAGATCGGCCTCCAGACGAGCCTCCCGTAACTCCCGGGCTGCCCCCGACTCGGGCCTTGTGCGCGCGGGCGAGGGGCGGGCGCGGCCCCCGGTCACAAATGCCAGCCTGCAGATGCCGAGGGGGAGGCGGCGGAGAGCGAGATCCCGGCACCATGGCAACGGGCATCGGCGCCCCCGCCCACCCCTCCCGCCCCTCCCCGGGACCCGGCTCCCCACGTCCCAGAGCCTCTGCCCGGGGGGAGTGACGCACCTGCTCCGAGACCGAGAGATGCGGGCGGGGGGGGGGGGGGTCTGTCCAAGGGAGGCCCCTCCCTCCCCTCCCTCCCCCACCCCCCCAACCCTGGGGTTTCCTTCCTCGAAGCTTTCCTGGTAAGGGAGACACTTTTAGTTCCGACGGAACAAGCTCCTCTCCTGGGATCCCCTAAGCAGCCCACTTGGTTGGATGTGGAATAAAGGAAGGGAAATGAGATGAGAAGAACGAAACCCCCGGGAGTCAGATTGCGGAGAGTTCTAGGCGGCAAGTATAGAACCGGGAGTGTATTCAAGCGACGCTGGGGAGCCCTAGAGGTTCCTTGAGCAGCGGAGTGACCCGTCACACCCGTGCATTAGGACCACAGTTCGGCGGCTAAACAGGAGGAATGGAGAGAAGAGAAACTTCCCATCTCCTTTGTTTGCCTTTCACACATCTCAGCTGCATTGGGGGAGGGTCCCGCCCCCCCCCGCCCCCTCCCGCCCCCCCCCGCCCCCCATGAATGCTGAAGCCAAAGTGGGCAAGCTTCCGCTTGGCTCTGGTCCCTTCTCTGCCAGGAGAATAAGCTACTGCTAATGTTCACCAGGAGCTCCCATCCCACCGGGGGATGCAGCATCCCAGGGGAGGAGCGCATATGTGGTACCTGGAGGAGGGGGGGCACGTTTATGCTGAGGAGGACCAAGAGAGACTTGCAGGAGGGGGGAGCACGGGAGCCCCGGGGGAAGGAATTGATTCCAAGAGGCGGAAATGAGGAAGTATGGATGGATGGAGAGGAGCAAAGCGTCCAGCACACAAAGCCATGACTAACATGGCTGAAAAGGAGCCAGCTTATAAAAGGTTCTAAATACCAAGAGCCTGTATTTTGTGCTAGTGGAAATAGGGAGCCACTGAGAGTTGGGGAGGGGGAGCAACAGAGTGACAGGGAGAGATTTGTGTTTGAGAAAACTTATGGGAAATGGCTTACGATCAGTCCTTAGCTTGGTGAAATGCTTGGCAGACCTTAAAGCACAAGAGAAATGCTAGTTGTTTTCTTCATCATCGCTATTATTCTCCCTGGATGAAATAGTCTTGGTTATTGACATTCCCCCCAAAGCTCCTCCATTTTAAGACTCTGAACATTCTCATTTACTATATTAAATAAAATTTTATAGGGAGTAAACTCCTACCCCCCAAAACATAAATTCAAGATTCATATTGTCACTATTCTTTTCTCTTTCCTGATCCTTAAAGTGAGCTATTTAAAGCTCACTTTCTTTGGGCTGTTGGGAGGAAGATTCGTGTGGGAGGGAGCGCACTATGCCAGTGTATAAAGATGGCACTGCCTTTACTTACTACTGCATTATACCTGGCATAATGTCAACACCTTCTGTTTGCTGAAGAAAATCCCTCTCTTTCTTTCCTTTGCTTTCTTCCTCTTTTCCTTCTTTGCTTTCTTTTTTTCCTTCCTTCCTTCCTTCCTTCCTTCCTTCCTTCCTTCCTTCCTTCCTTCCTTCCTTCCTTCCTTCCTTCCTTCCTTCCTTCCTTCCTTCCTTCCTTCCTTCCTTCCTTCCTTCCTTCCTTCCTTCCTTCCTTCCTTCCTTCCTCCCTCTCTTCCTTTCTTTTCTCTATACTACCCCTCTCCCCTCTCTCTCCAAAACAATGCCTAATTAAAGCAGAGCTCCCCTCTGGAGAGGAGAGGGTGAGCTATTTAAAGACAGGAAACAACAGACTGAAGAATTAAGGCCTTAGTTCTCTGTAAAAGGAGCCAAACCCAGGTCTGTCCATTGTTCAGCTAATTTCATCATTGTCATGGGGTAATTTCAGCTAAAAATAAATCTACTTTGGGACCAGCTTTCTCTGGGCTGGTTGTTTACGTGGATCAGATTAATGGAGTCCATCCTTGTTCTCTAAGCCCCTTGAAGGTGACTGTCAGCCCTGTTTATTCCTGGTAGCCCCAGAACATCTTGCTCCTACTTAATAAAAACATCTGGGTGTCAAGATGGTCACGATTCTCAGGCTTTTTGAGTCCTCTAGTATCTGAGTACTGTCTCAGACACCTCTCATCTTCTCCCCTCAAAGCCAGCCTCAAACCCTCCCTTAATGGGAAAAGTCAAGAGGCAGAATGCAGGAGAAATGGGCTCCCAGATCTGCCACTAACTAACCGGTGCCCCGAGTCCCTCATCTGGAAAATGAGAGGCTTGGACTAAATGGTTTCTAGGGTCCTTGAATGATTTCTAGGAATTCTCTGCCTTTTTCATTTCCCCTCCCCTGGGCCTTGATTTACCCATCTATAACATGGAAGGGCAGGACCAGATAATCTCTAAATCCTGTGTTCTCCTCTGATTCCAAACCTGTCCGTCCTCTCCAGAGCTCCCACATCATCCTCCCACCCAGGGCCCATTCCTGGCCATGACACTCATGTCTAGAGCCAGGGGGGCCACCTCAGAGACAAAGGCCACCCCGACACTCTTTGTGTGGAAATGCACCTTTTAATTTGACCCAAGGGCCCTGACTCATCTCCTCAGTCAGGGTGATTCATTTTAATAAAGTGGTGGGAGTTGTAAGGGGGAAAGAGGAACAAGTGGAGGAGAGATAAAAGGGTGGGTTGACTTCTCCCTGCCCTGCTAAGCAGGAACAAACACCCCTCACGGGAGTTCCTGTTCACCACTCCAAATATTGTTTCCAGTGTTGCCCAGGGTGGGCACATTGTCATAGGATTACAGGAAAGGAAGACCCACCTCCCTCTTCCGGAGCTTCCTATTGCCCTTCCCATCCTTCTCAGCAGCCTCCTTGCCTCATTCTCCCCCCTCTCCCAATCAGGGGCCAAATCTTGCTATTTGCCCCTCTCCAACAGCCCCCGCATCCACCCCCCTTCCTTCCCTTCCCACAGCCTCCTCCTGGTTCCGGCCCCATCGTCTCCCCCTAAGTTAGTGCAGCAGCCTTGAAATTGCCTCTCCCACTTCACTCCATCAGATACACAGTCGTTCAAGTCATTTTCCTTAAGTGCAGACCTGGCTGTAGGACTCCTGTATTCACTCAACCCCTGTGACTTCCTCTGGCTTCTAGAATTGGATATAAATGGCTCCGTTCGACTTGTCAAGCCTCTATAAACTCACCCAACTTCTCCAGCCTTGTGGGATATAATATAATATATATATATATGATATGATATGATACAATATAATATATTATAACATATTATATATGATATAATATAATATAGTATATTATGATATATTATATATATGATATATGATACAATATAATATAATATTATATAGTATAATATATTAAAATATATTATATAACATGATATATTATAACATATTATATATAATATAATATAATATGATATAATATAGTATATTATAATATTTTTATGTATGATATAATATATGATATAACATAATGTAATATAGTATATTATAATATATTATATATGATATAATACGATATGATATTGTATAGTATAATATTTTATATATATGATATAATATAATGTAATGTAATATAATATAATATAATATAATGTAATATAATATAATATAATATAATATAATGTAATGTAATGTAATGTAATGTAATGTAATATAATATAATATAATATAATTAATATAATATAATATAATTAATATAATATAATACTCCTCAATCCAAGCAACTGGCTTTTGGAATCCTCTTCACCTCTGGGCCTTTGCACTGGCCATTTCCCACACCTAGGACGCACTGCTTCTTATGTCTGCCTCAAAGAATGCCCCTCTTGCTTTAAGACGTTCTTCTGCACGTCCTGATCTCCCCAGCTGCCACTGCCTTTCCTCCCACATCGCCTTTAAGCTGCTCTGTAAATATTTGTAATTTTTATATTTATACTTTATATGTATACATATATTCATTTATATATTTTTTATTATTTATATATTTATGCTGTATGCATTTATCTATATTCTCCTCGTTCTGCTCACTTCCCTCTGCATCAGCTCATATAAGCCCTCCAGATTTCTCTGAAACCGTGCTTTACAGCATGTCTTAAGGCCCAAGAGTGTCCGATCCCAGCCACCTGCCATTCTTGGGGATGTTATCGGTTCTGCTTCTCGTGGACCTTTCTCATTGGTGACGTCACTCACACAGTCCACTCATGGGTATTTGAGGGATTCTGCTCTTTAAAGGACAGGGCTCAATGGCTCCATGGGGGGGGGGATGGGTTTGGGCTTGGGGACACAATCTTGTAATTTTGCATCGTTTCTGGCTTCCACACTCAGGAAAGAAAAAAACAAGAAGCACTGTGAGAGCAAGAGTGCAAAGGCTCTTCTCAGTCTCCCCATTAAGTAACAAACGGGGAGTTACAGGCTTGAAAGGTCAGGCTAGTCCTGTTGCCATGAGCTTTTCTCTTTCTTCCTTCCTCCGAGCCCATTCTTATTTGGACTGGCTTTAATTTGATTGATTGTCCCTCTACCACAGCTGCAAGAGACTGATTGATAATGTCATTTGGACGAGTCTGCTCGGTTCTTTCTTCTTTCTGAATTCTCTTTCTCTGATCCTCTGCTCTGGATGCAGGACGAAGAGTCTGTGGCCATCACCCCCTCCTAAGCCCTTTCTACTGTGGCCGTGAGGCTTCTGGGAAGGATGGAGCCAGCTTCCTCAGCTCTGTCCTTTGTCACCGGATCAGGGTCTCTGGGATTTTTCCTCATATTTTGGCAGTTTGTTCCAATTACTTAATTTATCTCCCAAGGGAATATCTACCGGTATTTTCTGATATTTTTCTCATTTCTCTCCGCGAGGGCTGGCTGGGACTAGGCCACACCCATTGAATTTGGAAGGAGTTTAACAGACTCCTAAACGCCCAAACACGCTAACCGTCCCCGGTTAACTCAGTCACCCAGGAAGGCCTAGCTCTCTTCCTGTCTACCGTCTACAGCCCCCTCCAGAACCTATAACTAGACTCAAGGGGCTTCACAGGACGCTTACCTCTGGGTTGCTGCACAGCAAATTACTTGACTGATCTGTCCTCCACCAACCGGTTGGGATTTTCACCGCGGAGTTTCCGTTGCTTTTCTCTGAGTTTCTCCACTTCGGGTCCACTCTACGTCAGGGATCAAGGAGAAGCCCCTGGATGCTGGCGGGCTGCCTAAATCAAGGCACACCACAGCCGTCATCAGGAGCTCCCTAGCTCACCCTCTTCTGGACATATGAAGACTCCAGCCCTGAAACGCTTTCTTGCTGAGTCCACTTGACCTCTTGGTCCCGGCTGACCGCCTGACTGGATTGGGAAGGCTGCCTTATCCTTTTGGGGCGGTCTTCATCTGCCCAGGCCCCATTGAGATCCTTGTGGTCTTGGGTGCTTTCATCTGGAAGATGGGGGATGAATTTTCATGAGTGTTGAAAAAAATCTATCAGAATATGGTAGGAGTTTAATAAATGCTTGTTGATTAACTGATATATGCAAATTTATGTGCTTATTTGAGAAGAAATATTCATTACAATTTTTATATGCAGATAAAAGTGACATTTAGATGGTGCAGTGACTATTGGGCTTTGAGTCAAGATGTATTCCATCTAGCCTCAGATACTTTAGCTGTGTGGCCCCAGACACTTCTGGGTGCCTCAGTTTCCTCATCTGTAAAATGGGGACAATAGGAGTGCCTTCCTTCCAGGGCTGTTGTGAAAATTCAATGAGAGAAGACCCGTAAAGAGGCTAACATGGGGACAGTTGTTATTTTGGTAGGCTCTAGGCCCAGTGCCTGTTGTTAGCTATGGGCTGAAAGGGACTGAAGGTTCTGTCTGGTCCAGCCCTCCCCCACCCCCGTTTTACAGAGGAAGGAACAGTGGTCCAGGTTGTTGAGTGACAGGGAATCAGTGTGAGAGGCGGGACTTGTATGTCTTCCAGGTCCAGAACCAACCTTCTTTGTACCCAACAGCTTTATGATGGATCGGGGTGTGTTAGTAAATGTTTAACAATCAGACACCTGAAAATGCATCAAGTTTTATACTTTTAGAAACTCCCTACACCAACAGGGCACTCCCCAATGCGTCCCCCTTAACCCCCAGAATTAGAGGTGGGGTTTGGCATGGCAGGGTCCAGCCATGTGAGGAGCCGGGATGTCTCCCTGCCTCACCCCAAGGTTACAGCAGCATATTAACTCTCCACGTTTCATTATTCAAGAATAACATGGTTGGAAGGCGGGAGAAGTGTCTGAGAGATGGCTGCACTTGGAGCCTGTCTGTCTGGGGCCGGATCTTGGCTCTGCATCGGGGCCTCCCCTCGCTGGGCCTCGGTTTACTCCGCTGCAAGAGCAGCCCCCAAGCTGGGCTCCCACACTGGAAGCGTCAGCCCCGCTTGTTGCTGAGTCTCTTTGTTCTCTTTGATGTGTCCGGTCACCGAACGCTCTCTTGAGGCTCTGGAACCTGCTTCCCCCCCAGGCCGGGGGCTCTCAGCAGACACTCGGGGCCCGAGCTGGAGCCGGCTCCAGAAGAGCTGTTAGTTGGGCAGCTCGGCTGGGCCCCCTTGCCCACATGCTGCCCAAGCATCCCCCTTCCCCGGCTCAGAGCTTCTTCTTTTTGCTCAGCCGGAGAAGTGGAGCTTTCTGGGAGGGCCCGGGGAGAGATGGGAAGGAAGGACCTGCCCAAGGAGAGACCAGTACCCCATGGTCCATCATGTCTGCAGACCTCCCTGGAGGCTGGGGGAGAGCCCCGGGAGAGGCTGTTCCCTTCCTCAGCTCCATGTACCAGACACACAGTGCCGAGGTGGTCAAGGACACAAAGTGTCTCTAGAGGACAGATGGGAACTCCGCCAGCACTCGGGCATCCCCAGGCAGGCGCTGAGAGGTCTGCCGACTTCTCACAGGACTGGAGGTGCCCGTGGGGGTCACGTGGCTGACTTACCCTCCTCTCTTTGCTCCAGACACTGACTCGGGCCGGCTGGGAGCAGCGGCCACCAGGTCTGCGAGGCACAGAACCGCAGAACCCAAGCACCTGAAACCACTGTGACCTTGCATCTTTGAGCACCCTGACCCAGGACTTCATTATCTTCTACTGCACGAGGGCCTGGGACAATTACAGCATGTGCACCCGAAAGACAGCCTGCTTCAGTCACAAGCCCAGGAGACTGGGCATCGGGAGCTCAGAGCCAGGGCGCGAGGACTCTCCGGGCTCACTCTGGCCCAAATGGCCCCGCGCTTCTCACTCAAAGGGTGTTGGATGGTGGTGGACTTTGTGGGAGCCTCCTCCCCGTTCCTGCCATGTAAAATGGGGCCAGGAGGTGGGCTGCCTGGTCTCCAAGGTCCCTCCCAGGTCTGTCATTTGGTCTTTCAGCTGAGGAAACATTAAAATAGTGAAGAAGCTCTATCAAGGGCGTGGTCCTATTGGAACACTGAGTCCGCTCTGAATAAGTGTGTGGTCTCCCTCAGTTGAAAGAGTGTGCCTTCACCTGCAAGAACCAAAACTCAACAATCTGCTTATTCAGACAGATCTTGTCCCACTCTATGCAGCACCAAGAGGGGGAAGTTTTCCCGGAGGAGCCTTATCTTCCTTTCTTTCTCACTCCTGCATCAGCCTACGCCTGAATATGAGTTTTCCCCTTCAGGATCTGGCACTAAATGGGCCTTCCTAAATAGCTTTGAGACAGTGGCAAATTCTTTGGGTTGATGACAGGACGGGACTTCTGAGCTCATCCGGGGTCTAGATTTTAGACCATTTCCCATGTCATACAAGTAGAATTAGAGGCAAGATTGGAATCCAAATCCTTTGATTTCACATCTAGTCAATTTTTCCGATGGAGCTATAATGGAATCATATGGCTTTAGAGCTGGAATCAGCATTTAATTTTTTCTAATGAATCCTCTTATTTTATGAGGAAATTGAGGGCTAAAGAGAAAAAAAAACCTTGTAGTGAATTTCATTTATGAATAATGTAATTTCCCTTTGGGAAAGCCCTCGTAGGAAGGAGTCATCTCTTTCTCTGGCTGGAAAAGGTGATCACAAATAGAATGTTTAAAAATGAGCTGGATGTGCAGTCACGGTCAAAATAAAGATGGAGAAGAGTTGGAGGAATTTGGCGTCTGGCTCGAGGGCCTGGATGCCTGGCATTTCTGTCACCTGGGTGCTTTTTTCTCAGTAAACAGCAGAAATGGAAAAAAGACGTGCTTTCTACCAAGAAGAAAAGGTCACCTGAGAGGAACGTTATTTAAGGGAAGTGAACTGAACCAGAAGGAAGAGGGCCATTTTCTTTTAATGTATGGCACATGTGACATTTCACTTAGCAGTGAGCCTCTTTTTTTCTTTTTGCAAGGCTCAGTGAGATTGAAGAACAGCCTCACCCTCAAAGCACTACCTCTTCTGCCCTTAGGGAAAGGCGTAGTCTTTTCCTATATAGACTGGATTATGAGGACCTGAATTCAAATCCCAGCTTTACCACTTAGGACCTCTGTTCTTGGACATGTCCTTCCTCTGTCCATTCAACTGTAAAATATAAGCTATATGAGAGGGCTTGGAAGAAATCTCTCTGAAACCCTTTTTTTTCTTTCTTTTTTTTAATTTCTTTTTCTTTTCTTTCTTTCTTTCTTTTTTTTTAATAGTATTTTATTCTGGGGCAGCTAGATGGAGTAGTAGATAAAGCACCATTAAATTCCTTTCAATTCTATATTTATAATCTTATAATACAGGCCAAAAGACAATGTCATTCCCTGGGTAAATGTTTCACGGAATTATAGACTCTTTGGGTTAGGAGGGATCTCAGAAGTCATCTCATCCAACACGTCTCTGACCAAGAATCCCTTCTGGGATATCTTCAAACTTCCCTGAAGCACTGTGCCAGGAGAATAAGAGCTGGTCTTTGAGTCAGGAAGATGTGGATTCAAATCTCACCTGGTTATTTTTGGTCCTGGGCAAGTCACAACACTATTAGCAGCTCTCTAATTAGGTACCAATGTGTCACCTTGGAGTTCTTTCACCTGAATGAAATCACAGGAAGTCCTCAGCTTCTTCCCTCCATTGCCTTTGACAACTCCCTTCCATCTTGGTTTTATCCCTCTTAGGCCAAGCAGAACAAATTCATCCTAAGCATCCATAACAGCCTCTCAGATACTTGAGAGTATTTTTATTCCCAAATCTCATCTCTAGGAAAGCCACTTCCACTTTCTTTCATTGATGATCATCTCATATCCCAAGGTTCTTCAACACTCTTCTGGGCTTTCTCTGGACCGCTCCAGCTTCTCTGTGAAATTCCTGATTTAGCAACTCCTCTGGGCTGGCTTCCTCAGCCCCTATAGGTCATCTGTACCCCCAGAAGATGCCCGATTACTTCTCTGTTTTAGGGGTACCTTTCAGGAGTTGGGATTGTCTAGCATTCAGGTAATGAGCCCCCATTCATCAGTTTTACATTGATAATCCAATTGGTATCAATTAAACAGTTGGCAGGGCAGCTAGGTGGTCAAGTGGATAGAACGCTCGTACTGAAGTCAGAGACTCATCTTTCTTAGTGGAAATCTGGCCTCAGACACTTCCCATTGGTGGGACCCTAGATAAGCCACTTAGCCCTGTTTGCCTCAGTTTACTCATCTAAAAATGATCCGGAGCAGGAAATGACAAACCATTCTAGTGTCTTGCCAAGAAAACCCCAAATGGGATCGTGAAGAGTTAGACACAAATGAAACAACAAGCTAGCTAGTTTCAATTAGGTTTTAATTAGGATAAAAGTGATGTACATAAGAATAATTAGTTCAAAAATTTCCTCTCAAAATCTGACATTTTAGCCTACACAGATATATAGGATCCAGGGGAAATTGGATTCAAGTTGAGCGAGCACATGGGGCAAAGGGGTGCCATAGTCCTTGTCCGGTTGGATCCCCTTGTGGATCCCTTCCTGTGAAGACTCTTGGGCTCTTGTAGACTCCTAAAGCAAAGAGCCCATGATCCTTGAATCTACATTTCCTCATTTTCCTACTATTCTTCTCCAGTTCCTGGCTTAGGGAATTACTTATTAGGTCCATTCTTGACAATGACAAAATCCATGGTGGCGGGAGGAGAAGGGAGGTAACACTCTCCTGGCTCATTCCATTCCCTACCTTCTCCCAGTACCATCCCCCAGTCCTTGGACTCCATTTGGGGCACAGTTAAATTGTTTGTCTCCTCAAAGTGTCATAAAAAATGACCTCCTCAGTAATTGCCTAGATTTTCCTTCTCCAATACACACCCACAATGCCAGAAGTCTGTCTAATTCTTTCAGCCACTCTCCAAACATGATGGCGAACCACTCCATCCGAAACCATCTGATTGCATCCAACTGGAAACACTTCATTCTTTCCCAAGCTGAAAGACACCTAATTGATGCTTTTGATGGATAGCTTGATTCTACCTGGGAATTATTCACACCTATCTTATCCCCTTGATTGTTTATCCATCAAAGAGATATTCTCATCCCACCCCATCCACTGCAGCACCACCTTCTTGCCCTCTGGAGAAAGATTAGGATCCTCGAATGTGACAGAATTGGAAGAGACTCTAGAAAGGAGCAAATCTTTACATCTTATACATGAAGAAATGAAGATGCAGAGAAAAGATACAATTTGCCAGTCATATCGAAAGCAGGTGGCAAAGCTGGCCCGAAGAACCATTGTCTCTGGACTACCAGACTTGTTAAAGTTCTACCCCCTTGGGAGTTTAACTTACAAATACCCCTTGCCAATCAGTCGTCAGTGCAGGCTTCTTAAGTGCCAGGGACTATGAATCACTTCTGAAACCCTGAGCAAACTTGCACTTCCAAAATGACTTAGGGACCAGAGAGAAGAATTAGCAAGCTTCTGAAGGTTCTTTCACATGTTAAGAGACAAGACAAACAAAACTAAGGGTCATGATCCTGTCTACTTTGTCCCTGATGTCTTCTAGGCCCAAACATTTTCCAAAATAAGGACCTCTCCTTCGGCTGGGACCGAGGCATTTGAGTAGTATATGGTCAAATTTATCTGAAGTTCACCAGTGGAATCAGAATCCGGGTGAGGATGCTACTGTTGCTGATTTAGCAATGGTGTGTCATTTGGGTCAACACCATCACTGGCCGTTTTCTTGTAAGATAACTCTGTATGTATAATTCACAATGAAACTCTCCAAAAGTATGTCTTGACTGAATCAATTAGGGGGTTTCCAAGGGCTCAGAACTCCTGTCGTGATATATCAGTATTCACAAAGGTACATCCCACAACATTTTTGTCAAAGGTCCTTGTATAGTCTCTGAGATTCCCATGATGCCCCTGTAATATCTCAGGATGCTGTTTGTAGACTGCACATCTTGGTTCGTTCAGAGATGCTTCCCATTCTAATAGCCATCTCCTCCTGGAAGATGACTCCCTCCCTGTGGCCCTCCCTTCCCCCTCCTACAATTAATGAGTTTCTCCCCGGAACTGGGCCCAATTTGAGGAAGTGTTCAAGTCACTCATCTTATTCTTCCCTTGGCTCCACTCTTGACTTTTCTACCCTCGAGGACGTCCCCTAATTCCTTCTCAGTTCCCTTTTATGAGTTGACTTCCTAGTTACCCTCCTAGAAGGAAGGGACTGTTTCTTACTTGAATTATTATTCTCTGCCTTACCACTGGCACAAAAACAAGTGCTTTTAATCTAATCTAATTGAATCCAAATACCTCCACAAGGAGCTACCATAAAACCTTTTTAGGAAGGAATTGGTTCCTTTCACAGGTAATCAATGCCCAAAGCATCCATACCCTTAAAACAGACACCCCCAAAATTGTAAACACATACTCCAAAGGGCTGCAAATTAATACAATAGATAGTTCAGAATCTAGTCATCTGACCAGTTTCCTTTAGAAATCTCCCTTCTAGTTGGAGGGGAAGAAATAATCTGAGCAGCTGATTCAAAGAAATTGTCCTCAATTCAGTTGCAGTTGCTCAGTGAACTAGACCAAGGGAAGCTGTGTAGCCCCCACAAGCATTCTGAATTAAACACCCAAGCAGGAACCCTTCCCAGGTGCCCCGTCTTGCTGGAGGAGAATTATCTGAGCCTTGACCTCTTTTGATCGATAATGGTAAGACCACAATGGTTCCTTCTGCTGAGCAAAAGTCAGTGTTTACAAGGAAGACAAGGGAAGGATGGGGAGGAAGGAGTTGCCTAAAGAGAAACAGATGTGAAAGCAGCTGTTGCCTCTCCCCCCATGTGAACAGACCTCCCCAAAGGTTCTGGGGAGATGGCAGGAGCGGTACCAGACAGGCACTGGGGGCCAGAGAGTAGCCCAACAACAGTTACCTGTAGACATGGGCTCTGGGTTAAAAACCTTCATTAATTTTAAACCTTCTGCCCTCAGCCTCAGAATGTCTTAGAACTTCATGGGACACAAACAAACATGGTACAATAAAAGGAGTCAAAATGGGAGTGGGAAGAGGGCGACTCAAATCTTCTCTCCGTCACTTTCTACTAACCCACTTGTAATAAAGCTCTTGGAGGCAAAAAGCCTCAGCCCCAGTTTCCTTACCTTTAAAACGACTAGGGGTTCCCCAAGATCCCTCCCAACTCTAAAATTCGATGCCTTTGCATTTGAGGTTTCATAAGAAATTGCCTCAGGAACGAAAACAGCTCGCAAGCTGAAGGCTAAGTTATGGACCCTAGAAGACTGATTTTATGGGGAAAATGTTGGGTTCTAGCTGCTCATATTAGTGCCTGGACTTGAGGCAGCCCCACACCCAGGAGCTGTTCTTGCAAAACCGAGCTCTATCCTGGCGACTGATCTTTCCAGCTACAGGATTGTAAAGGAGCTGAGTCTGGGGCAGGTCACTTGTCACCAACTTTCCCATAGGAAACGGCCCCAAATCCTGGGCCAGGAATCCCGATGATTTTGCAGGCCCAAGCCAGAGGTGGAGAATTTTGTGTGTGTGAAATATTTCTCAAGTTATCTCGAAAGGCTCTGAGTTCTGACTCCCGGCCTAATGAAACAGCTGTGCTCCACTCACCTGTCACACACAGGCTGCTCCGGGGGCTAAGTTACATGACTTAAGTTTAAGGAATTTGTGGGCAATGACTTGATCCGAGCTACTTTTACCGGGTTCCAACAGGCTCTAGCCAGTGGTCAAGCTGAAAAGATGGAGGCCCTGATGATGAACAGGGAGACGGATGGCAAAATCTTCCAGGAGTGTGAGTGAGCCACATCTGGAGCTGATGTGCCCACTTATGGACATGCCAGTCCCCTTGCCTCCCTGCTGGAACGGGAACTTCTCGAGGACCGCGCTCGAACAGGGGAGATGCTCACTGTTGTCAAAGTCAGCCGGGTCTGACCCTCCATTGGGGTTTCCTTGGCAGATGCATGGCTGTGGTTTGTTGTTTCTTTCTCCAGATAATCGAGGAACCAGGGCAAACAGAGCTAAGTCACACAGCTGGTGTCTGAGGCAGGATTTGAACTCGAGTCCTCCTGACGCCAGAGTGGGCATTCTATCCACCATGCTACTAGGGTAGTAAGTGCTTAATAAAGGCTTATTGGTTGTCTAGAAAATGGGAATAGATCTTGTGGGAAATTCTCAAGGGCAAAGGCCCTAGTTTTCTCCATCCAGATTCAGAGAAAGGCGAAGGAGACCATTGGACCCTCTGGATGATTTCCCCATCTACATTTCCTCTTTGCTCACTTCTACCAAGAAAGATTATCCTTTGCTGGGAACTATGAACATGGACTGAAGTCAATTCGTACATTAAGTCATTGGTTGTGAGAGCTGAAAGAGACCTCAGAGGGCATCCAACGTGCCCATTTCACAGATGAAAAAACTGAAGCCAGAAGAGTTTAATTGAATTTACCCAAGGTCACATAGTGTGGTACCCGCAGAGCTGGTGTTCTTGGCTTCCAGTATAGAACCCTATATTCATGAGTACAATCAGCCTGATTTTGCTGAGAAAGAAAGTGAAACTCAAAGATTAAGCAGCTCGCCAAACATTAATAATAGCTAGTATTTACATAGCATTTTCAGGTCCACAAAGTACTTTACAAATATTATCCTCTTTTATAACCCTGGGAGGCAGGTGCTATCACTGTCACCATTTTGCAGATAAGAAAATTGAGGCAAACTTGTCTGGAGTCACAGTTAATAAGGATCTGAGACTAAATTTGATTTTTTTCCCTGAGGCCATTGGGGTTAAGTGACTTGCGCAGGGTCACACAGCCTGGACATGTTTACGTGTCTGAGATCAGATTTGAACTCGGGTCCTCCTGACTTAGGGCTGGTGCTCTATCCACTGCGCCACCTAGCTGCCCCCTAATGCATAACTTCTAACTCCAGAACTGTCCCACATTGCAAATAAGTGTTGGATCTGAGATTGAAACCCATGGTTCTCACCACAATACGAGGTGTATACATGTGGTGTCTATACACAGATGTGCAAACAGGAGGCTATGCTGATGCCTTTTGTTTGAAATGATCACTTCTAGATCCCCTTCTATAAGCCAGTCCTCCTCCACAGCCAAGAAACGTTAAATAAAGTCAACAACATAATGACCACGTCCAGTCCAATATGGTGGGAATCATTGTGCGCCCAGAGGCTTCCACCTCACCAGTGGAAGTATGAGATTACCTCACTTCTTCTCCAACAACACCTTTCAAACTGAGCTTATAAGGTTATGTCATCCAAATTTTTTTTTTCTTTTTCCCCTGAGGCTGGGGTTAAGTGACTTGCCCAGGGTCACACAGCCAGGAAGTGTTAAGTGTCTGAGACCACATTTGAATATGTCATCCAAGATTTTAAGCACACACTGAACTGAGACATCTTGGCAAAGTGAAAAAGCTGGCCGGGGGGGGGGGGGGAAGAAGATATGGATTCAAATCTGGCTTCTGCTAATTGGCCATAGTGGGAACTCCAGAAATCAATCAATCAATTTCAAACAATTTTCCTTATCTATAAAATGGGAATAATAATACCTCCCCAACTTAATTTACCACACAAGCCATCAAATGCAGGAAAGGGAAGGGGTAAAATGCTTTTAAAATCTTAGTTTAAATCTGTATGTTATTTCTCCAAGGTGACTAGAGGGCATTAGAACAACAGAAATGGAGCTCTTCAAGCAGGAGGTTCTTGGCTTTCTTTGTGTGCTGGACCCCTCGGGCAGTCAGTCTGGCGAAACTCAGACACCCTTTCTCAGAGTCAGGTTTTTCAAAGCATAAAACAGCACAGATGTCTCGACAAAGGGAGCCGATTCCGCTGAAATACAGTTGTCCAAATATTTTTTCTAGATGTTCATGGACCCCACGTTCAGGATCCCTGCTTTAGAGCCATCTGGCTGAGGGTCTCTCAACTCTATCATCTAAAGGTTCACATGGGCCACAAGTCAAGGGAGCAAACATTTCCGTAGTTAGTAAGTAAACTAACCCAACTATAGCTTTCTAAAGGGTCCTCCTTTTGCAAGCTAAAATATTATTCCAGCAAAGGGGCAAGAAGACAAGCGCCAGGGTTGATGTGTTTATTAATTTGGAGTTCCTGTAACTGAGGGCTCCAGCATGCTCCAGAGTGGAGCTGGACCTTCTGCCGGCTTGTGGAAAACCAGCTCATGCTTTCCTGTTTTCTAACAATGCAACGGAAAGACCATAAATACACTCAATTTTTTCATATTGACCACTTTTAGCCCAAGAACGGTGGTAACTATAAATATTGTTCTCAGTTTCCTTTTAACAGACATTTCACAGAATGATAGAATCTTAGGGCTAGAAGGCACCGTGGAGAACGCGGATCCAATGCTCTTATTTCAGAGATGAGGAAAATGAAGGGGCAGAGTGTCCAGCCTCACAGCCAGCTAATGATTGAGCTGAGTCTAGAACCTCCATTTTCTGGCTTCAAGTCCACAGCTTTTCTTACACAAACAGATGAGTTTTGCCCTGTGGACTTTTAGGATGTCAGAGGGAAGTGCTAGAGAAAGGAGCCGGAAACTACTAGAGTCGTGTCGAATGGATGGCCACCTCCATCACATGAAAATGCCCATGACCTCTGAGGATTCTCTGGAGAAACTGGGAATGTTTAGTCTAGAGAAAAACAGGCTGGAGGTGCAGAGGAGGGACACCTGAAGGGGCTTCCCTATTTGAAGGGCTGTCTAGTGAAAGAGCGACTGCCTTGTTTTGTCTGACTCAAGAGACAGACCTAGGAGAAAGAGGGAGAAATTAGGAGACAGAGTGGGAGTCCAACAGGCCTGCTTTGGTTCTTTCTTCCTTCCAGATGTGCAATAAAAGAAAACTTCCTAACCATGAAAGCTACCCCAGAGGAGAATGGCTTCCAGTGCATTTCCCCTCATTGGAAGTCTTCAGCCAGAGTTGGATGGTCCTTGGGATGTTGGAGAAGGCATTATTTTCTAGCTCTGAGTTGCCCTGGACAGCCTCTGAGGCTCCTTACAACACTACAATTCTGTGATTCTTACTGTTCCTCATCCTTTAAACAGACTCCACGTCTGAGGCAAGGACGCTCTTGAATTCAGAAGTCCAAATGTTCTTCCTCTTCCCCAAGATGCTCTTCTTCAGCTTATGCTCATTCTCTCTCCAAACGGAAAAAACAAAACTTTAAAAACCAGATCCTTGAAATGATTAGGTCATCAAAGCATTAACCAGTCCTTTGTGAATGTTCTATTAGAAATCATGGGCTAAAAGAAATCGAAGTGGCAAGAACACCCCCACCCCCCCTTTTTTCCCTGATGTCGTCCAGGAGAAAGGGTTCCGGAAGTGCCGGCGTAATTTGTGTCTAATTTCAGCGAAATAATTATAGGCTGCCTCCAAATGAATGAGCAGCTAGGTATGGCTCCCAGTGGCTGCTTATTATAGCCGTGCCCCCTCAAGACAAATGCTTGCTATTTTTGGTCCTGTGTAGGAAATCTTGAGGGCTCTGCCAAGCAGAGAAAGGCGGCAGTGCCAGGGTGAGCCCCTGGCTGGGAGCATGGCTCTGTTGCCATTCATTTGGAAGGTGACGTTGTCATGGGTCCTTCTACGAACATTTTGGTAGCTGATCTCTTCCTTCCTTTTCTTTCTCGTGACCTCCCCTCCCCCATCACAGAAGTGATATAGTGTCAAGAAAAGGGGGCTGCACTGGGACCATTGGGGTCTGCCTTCAAATCCCCCTTAATCATTCTAACAACAGCGAGAGTTTATAGAATCCTTAGGGTTTGTACATGTGTGTGTTGTCGGCACTTAAATGGCAGGGTGAGCTTTGAAAAAGCACTTTACAGATATTTTCTCATTTGATCCTGACAACCTGGCAAAGCAAGGGCTAGTATTGTTTCTATTTTACAGGTGAGGAAACTGAGGCTACTAAAGGTTAAATGACTTTCCCAGGGTCTCATTGCTACTGTCTGAGTCAGGATTTGAACTCAAGTCTTTTTCTTTCTTTCCTTCTTTCTTTCTTTCTTTCTTTCTTTCTTTCTTTCTTTCTTTCTTTCTTTCTTTCTTTCTTTCTTTCTTTCTTTCTTTCTTTCTTTCTTTCTTTCTTTCTTTTCTTTCTTTCTTTCTTTCT
>NC_133619.1:14959550-15017830 GCF_048593235.1 Sminthopsis crassicaudata | reverse complement strand
TAGAGCTGAAAGGAACCCAAAGAGGTTACTGAGCCCAAATCTTTCATTTTGCAGATGGGGAAACAGCTTTAAAAAAGTTCAGTGCTTTGCTAAATCCAACGGGCTCTTAAGGATTTGAACTCTGAATGTTCCTGCTCCGATGCTAGATCTGTATTTACTCCACCCCGAGGGCAACAATGGATAAGCGAAAGACAGAAAGGAACAGTCATTCATGTCAAGCTTACTTTCACCTGTAAAAGACTGAATACAATAAGACAGGGTTTGGCTTTGCTGTTTTATTATTATTTACTTTAGCGTTTAATAAAAAGGTGCTTTATGGGAACGGTGATTTCTTTTTATGTTCAAAGTGCCCACTTGTTTAGAGGTTCTAGGCACAAAATTTGCTAATGTAAATTAGCCTCAGTTTCCTTTATTCTTTTCCTCCCTTATTGTTATGGCTCCATGAATCACTGTCCCAAAGATTTCTTTTATCGCCTTCCCCTAATCTCTTTCCATTAAGCTTTCTAAGTTTCACTTGGATAGACATTTGAGTTTCACACAAATCCTTTTTTCCCCTGAGGCAATTGGGGTTAAGTGACTTGCCCAGGGTCACACAGCCTGGACTTGTTAAGTGTCTGAGACCAGATTTGAACTCGGGTCCTCCTGACTTCAGGGCCGGTGCTCTATCCACTGCACCACCTACCTGCCCCTAAATCACACAAATCTTTAAAAAAAAGTTTATCACTTTTTTTGTTTCTGCCTCCATGACATCTTCTTCTACTCACATGGCCGCCTTCACCTTAGTTCACTCCCTCATCCCTTCTAGTTTGGATTGCTCCAGAAGCCTCCCAAATAGCCTCCCTTTCTCAAGTTTCCCTGCACTGCAACCATCTCCTCCAATAGTTGCCCAGTATCTCACATATCACTTGTTAAACTCCGAGTGGCTCCCTAGTGCCTCAGTGAGAAAATAGAACCTTTCCCATTTTAAAGCATTTAAAGCCCTTCCCCACCTGGCCCAGAGCTACTTTTTCCAGTCTTGTTGTAAATTCATCCCTTCTTTGTACCTTTCAATCCAGCCAAATGGCTGGTTCTCATTTCCAACCTCTGTCCTCCATGCTTTCTCCTCCTTCCTGTCCCCCTTGCAGAAACTTCTGTCTCCTTGAAGCCTCTGCTGAAACCCCCAAGGACCTCTAGGCTCAAATGATCTCGTCTTCATTTTGTGTAGAAACTGTCCTCACTTATTAATGCACATGTTGTCTCCCCACTTTGGACGCCATCCTTGAAGACAGGAGTCGTTTAACTTCTGTTACTGCTTCTTCAGTGCCCAGAACAGTCCCTGTCATATTGCCTGTACTTACTGCATGCTAGTTGAATGATTGATGGAGTATTCACTATATTGAAGAAAAGCTGTAAACTGAATATTTACCCATTATCGTTTCCATGATATAAATACTGTGGAAAAGCTATCAATATATTTGATTAAATGTAAATAAAATGTATATACATAAAAACTCTACATAGAATATAGTTTGATATATTAATATACAATATCATATATATATATGTATATATATATATATAGTAAAGTATAATATGTAAAAATTGTGAATTTTTAAAAATCACAAATTAAAGAGAGAGGAGACAGTGACAGTCTTACAAAACTATACCTTTGCATCAAGTCAACAAACACTTTTAAGTGTCTACTGTGGGCCTGGCCCAGGGACAGAATCATACTGAATTGTCAAGCACATGAAGCCACCTTTCTTCTGTCCCCACTCCAGTCTGTGCCAATTGCCCAAGACTCGGGGAAGTAAAGATTAGGAGGAAGACACTTGATAAAAATTATATGGAAATCCAGAAAAGAGTCTGAGCCTCTCGTAGATAAGCAGGAGTTGACTTAAGCAGTTGAATTAGGGTGGGAAAGAACACAGTGGTGAAATGAAATAAAGAAGGCTTCTAAGCAATCCTTATACATGCAATGGTTTGTTTCGGTTATTGTTGATTTGTTGTGGGGGTTTTTGGCTGATGTTCGCTCATTTAATTGTGTCCAATTCTTTAGGAGTATAGTCCCTTAGGATTTTCTTACATCACCATAATTTACTCCAGTATTCTTCCCCTGACCTCTCCCAGAAAGTCATCCCATATATTAAATAGCATTTTTTTTTAATGACAAAAGGAGGAGGAGAAGGAGAAGGCGGAGGAGAAAAAATAAAAGGAGGAAGAGGAGGAGGAAGAGAAGAAAATGTGCGTAATCAATCCTTTGGAAAAAGTCTGAAAATATGTGCCATGTCCACCACCACCTGGTTCCCCCCTCTGCAAAGAAGTGAGCTAGGAGTGCCTTTTCATCTCTCTCTCTCTCTCTCTCTCTCTCTCTCTCTCTCTCTCTCTCTCTCTCTCTCTCCTTTCTCTCTCTCCTTTCTCTCTCTCTCTCCTTTCTCTCTCTCTCTCCTTTCTCTCTCTCTCTCTCTCTCTCTCTCTCTCTCTCTCTCTCTCTCTCTCTCTCTCTCTCTCTCCTCTCTCTCTCTGTCTCTCTCTCATGCAATCTGTTTTTTTATACTTTTGCACCATGAACTTTTGCTGTCCTTTGGAGTTGTTCTTTCCATTTACTCTGCCCTAATTCCTGAAGTATATCATTTTTGTTGCCCTGCTTACTCCACTCTGAATTAGTTCGCGTCTGTTTTTCCAGGCGTTGCTGTCTTCGTCACATTTGTCATTTCTTATGACACAGTAATCCTCCATTACATTCATGTACCACAATTTGTTTCGCCGTTCTCCTATCAATGGGCATACAGATGCTCTTGCAGTGTATGTTGACTAATTTCTGAGTAATTACAAATGAAAAACAAAAAACTGGCAACTGCCTTCGAAGTGGAACTCGAAGATAATTCCAACAAGAACTTTAGGATTTGATCAATGGCAAAACGCATGACAAAGGCCTATTTTGGTCCAAAAGAGACAAAGACTTATTTTTCCAGTAATATTCCGGCTGAGGTTTAAAGAACCTAAAGTCAGAGGTGTCCCTTTTCTTAAGCATGAGCTCAAAGACATTTCTCGATTTCTTCACCCTGCTCTCCCCATCCCCACCCAGAATAAAGGCCCCCATTTTGAGATGTGACAAGATTCTAAATTTAGCCCTAATGGCACCATTTGAGTGTGTAGTTATATAGCATGGAAGCAGCTGCCCTGGGCTTTAAAAATGAAAATAAAATCCTCCTTTAAATCAGTGGAAAGTAATAGTCACTTGAATACTGGCAATGACCTTAATTCTGTAGTAATTTAAGGTTCAGGCTGGAAAATTACAACTGTAGAACTCATTCATTGTGAGAGGACAGAGGAAGTCTCTTTGGAGCAGACAAGATGAATGTGCTGGGGCTGACCCAGCCCATGTGGGTGATGGATGTGTTTATATAGGTACGCCTCCTAATGGGACCCAATGTAATGCCAGATGTTGATACTTTCCAGAAAGTACTGAAAATCTTTCACATGAATGTCTCACGCCAAGTTCCTGTTCAAAAGTTGTTTTTTTTTTTTATTTCAAATAATGTCTCTGTTCGATTCCTGGATTTGCATTATGCATAATGGAACATTAAATAAATTATTATTTTTCAATGGCTAAAAATGAGAGAAATAAATAGCTATAATAGACTAAACCCAAATGTTGATTTTTTAAAAAGAAGTTCTGACAAACCTACTTCACAAAGGGAAATGCTCACAAAACAAGCATTCTTGTGGATGACATTAATGCTATTAACAAATTTACAGGTGACCCAAAACTCTATCCTGACACTAGGGAAATCCAAGATGAAATGAAATTGCCATAAATGTAAAGTCCTCCATATGGGTTCAGAACAAGCCTGCCCACAATTTATCACAGGTGGCTTGTAGTCCAAGGAGTCAAGGATGGACATGGCAGCCAAAGAGTTAATGGGATTTGAGGCCATATTTGTAGAAGAGAGAGTCTGGGGGAGAAAGGGTGAGGATCCTGCTCGGGTCAAACCCCATCTGGCGCGCTGTTTACGATTCTGGGTGTATTATAAGGAGGACGTTGATGAACTGGATCGGGGCAGGACGGTTAAGGGGACTGGAAATCACGTCCCTCAAGGATTATCCGAAGGAAATAGGGAGCCTGGGAGCAGAGAACTCAGGGTGGAAGATGCACAGGAGGCTTCTATCCTCCTATTCTGGAATAGGATATTGGACTCTTTCTGTACAGTAAGAGCAAAGCAGAGGGCAGATGGATGTGAAGAAAAACTAACCATTAGAGCTGTCCCAAAATGAAATGGTGATTTATTTTTTGGTAGAGGTAGGAGCTCTCCTCCTAGAAGAGATTCCCGCCAGATGCTGGATGACCGAGGTCCTGCGGAGGGATGTCTGGTCCACTCAGAGATGCTCAGCTCTAAAATAGTCGGGCTGCAACTCCTGCAACCAGGATGGGATTTGGACAAGGGCCTGCTTAAATATTTGTCTTCCTGGGCTAATTGGTACACAATAAGCAAAATCACTTATTACGCCAAATACAGACGTGAGAACTGCCAATCCCATTTGGCGACTGATTTTCCTTTCCCCTGCCTTTGCCTTCTTTCTCCCTGGAAGTTCCTAACACTCATGAAATCCCAGGTCACAGATGCCAAAACAAAACATTTCGAGATTTGCAGAAGATTGAAACCAGGGATCTGTCACGGGTCCAGAAGAACTTAACACATGAGGCTGGCCAGAGGATTTGTTTTCAATTCACCGGGTTCGCTGGAGATTTATAGCATGACAGTGGACAGACATAAATATGCTATACATGAGGACAGGAAGCAGGGTTTTGAGTTTGGGGCACGTCGAGGGTCCCAGTCATTCATGGCCATCACTAGCTCCTATTCTGTTAAATTTATATTCCTGAAGCCCAGGTCTGACTGGATCACTCCCTCTCCACTGGAGTGCTTCCTTATGACTTCCAGAATCAAATGGAAAACCTTTTGACTTTCAAAGCCCTTTGTAACCTGGACCTTTCCTAACTTTGTGACCTTCTAGGAAGGATCTGAAATCCAGGGACTCTGGCTTGAACCAGACACCCCACCTGCAGACTTAGTGTATGGCTGTAACCTCTCTCCCCAGATTTCTCTCCATCCTCCTCTCTGCCTCCTAGCTTCCTTCACCTCCTGGCTAAAGTTCTACCTCTGTAAGAAGCCTTTTCCAAGCCCCCTTAGGGCTTCTTCCTTCAGAGCACCCCAAGACCGACCCTGCAAGGCTGTTTGTTTGTAGTTTGCCACTGGTCTTTCCCATGAGGCTTTGAGTTCCTTAAGGGCAGGCCCTTCTAATACCTTTCTTGGTGTCCTTCTCTGTGCTTTGAATGGTATCAGGCCCATAGAAGATGACAAATTCTGGTGACTGGCTACTGTTCTCTGGCCCTTCAGCAGGTATTTGATACCTATTTACAGCTGGAGGTTGTGGGAGGACCAGGCCACATCCACACTCTGTAGAACCGATGTTAACATTTCCAATCTTCGATCTGCCATTCAGCTCCCATCGATGAAGTGGGGCCGGCATAACCAGAGTGCTCCCATTAGCCTTGAATCTGCCATCGCCTGGGAATATGAGGTCATGATGGAACGGGCACTCCCTCCCTCTCCAGGACTCAGTTTCCTCCCCTGTAAAATGAAAGGGCCTGAGGAGATCCTAGGCTTAGGGCTGAGAGGTAGCTTCAAGGTCACCTAATCCAACTCTATCATTTTACAGGGGAGAAAACCGAGGTCCAACGAGATTTCACACAGGTTGCAAATAGAGATTCCATCTCAGATCCTCTGACTCTTCCCACTATGTCTGGTTGTACCTCAGGAACATCCAAGTGCTGTCTGTGCTTAAAACCAACCTCTATTTTCGTTGCAATGTAATAATAGGAAAGAACCCTGGATTTAGTCCAAGTCTGCTTTTCCCATTACTAGCCATTCGCCTCAACACCTCTCCTGCTCTGGATCTAATCTATTAATTGGGGACAATAATAATTGCACCCCTTTCCTCGTGAGGTTGTTATGTAAATGGTGAGCGACTGTATAGAAGGTGAATGGTTATAATTTTTAGGATTTTCTTGATAAAAAGTAGTCATAGAGAATCACCAGTATTTCCTCTTTAGATGTGCTTAACATTCCAAGCATTGGTTGGAGCACTTTGCTTTTATTTTTTCTAGTGCATGGGCCATGTATCATATCTTACCGCTGTGTTTTATTCTGCTTTAAGACTGCAGACTCTATGAGGGTAGGGAGCTCGTTGAAGGTAGGAATAATTTTATTTCTGTTTTTGTGCCTGGCACCTAGTAGGTGCTTAATAAATGCACACCAATAGATTATGAAAATGTGAAATACACTTAATACAGTATTTTCTACTCTCTAGAGGATTCATGCATGTTTGGTCAATTGAATTGTGTTCACCATGATTATATTTTATTGATTAGAGAAATGCAAATTAAGACAACTCTGAGGTAACATCTCATACCTCTCAGATTGGCTAAGATGACAGGAAAAGATGATAAATGTTGGAGGGGAAAACTGGGACACTAATGTATTGTTGGTGGAGTTGTGAAATGATCCAACCGTTCTGGAAAACAATTTGGAACTATGCCCAAAGGGCTATAAAAAGGTGCATGCCCTTTGACCCAGCAGTGCCATTGCTGGCTCTGGATCCCAAGGAGATCATAAAGGAGGGAAAAGGACCCACACGTGCATAAATGTTTGTGGCAGCCTTTTTGTGGTAATAAAGAACTGGAAAAGGAGTGGATGTTCATCAACTGGGGAACGGTTGAACAAGTTGTGGTACATGAAGGTAATGGAATATTATTCTATAAAAATGAATAAACTTAGAAAGGCCTAGAAATATTTACATGAATGGATGCTGAGCCAAACAAGCAGAACCAGGAACACATCGTATATGATAACAGCAAGAATGTGCGATGATCTACTATGAAAGGCTTGGTTCTTCTCAGCGGCTCAGTGATCCAAAGCAATCCCAATCCCAATCCAACTAGACATTGGACAGAAAATGCCATTTGGTTCCAGAAAAAAGAACTATAGAGATTTAATATAAATCAATAAATGCTATGTTTACTTTTTTCTGTTGTTTTTTAATCTCTCCTGTAGTTTTTCCCTTTTGCTCTGATTTTTCTCTTGCAACATGATTCATAAAGCAATGTGTGTTAAAAATACATTTTTAAAAAAGGAAAAAAAGATGATCGTAGGTACATGTTGCTTCATGAGGTTTCAGTCTGTTTCTATTTTCCACCTTATTTCTCCAAGATAATAGAACTCTCCCTTGGGCGGACTTTTGCTTTCTAGTGTCCTCCAGGTAGGGGCCTTTTCTGTGACTTGCTGCTGTTGGACCATGAGGATCAAGACTAAGGGCAGTCATCCGGCCATTAAGGCAGGGTGACATAGTTGTAGCACACAGCACACATCTGTGGCAATGGGTAACTCTTTGCATGGATCAGATTTCCCAAGGGTACAGAGAATGATGGCATCAGGAAGGCCTGGATTCAGACCCTGCCTTTGACATAGAGAAGCTGTGTGATCCTGATTACGTCGCTCCTCTGTGCTCTAGACAACTGAGACTGAATTTCAGGGAAAATTCGAATTCATCCAGGAATTCCCTGTATTAGTGAAACCAGAGGTTCCTGCCTATCCCCTAAGCTTTATCCCCTTGGGTCATCAAGTCTTAATTGGATACCCTTCCTAGAGAACCTGACTGCCTTTCAGAGGAGACATCAATCACTTGCCAAGTCCTTTTGATCTTCAATATCAATGGGTCATCCATTCTCACCCTGACTGTGGCCCTCATTACCAGTGTCAGCCCCTCCAGCTCTGATCTTCTCCTCAGCTAGCTCAAAGGGTTTATGCTTGTCTTCATTCTGGGGTCATCCCCTGGGCTACCATGCCTGGAGCCACCCATGGAACTTAATTCTTGGCAGAAAGTGTCAAGAGTTAGAGCTGGCTGCTGGGAGGAGGAGAAGGGAAGAGAAACTTGCCCACTCACCTTCCGTAAGCAGCAGAGGCGGCTTCCCAGGGGCTGGTTATCATCTCTAATTTGTATTAATGTGATAATTTGGCAACTTGACATACAATTGGAAGGATCAAAGGATTTATGGGATGCTCTTCCTGTAACTTTGGGTGACAGAAAATAATGGGACTGCCTTGAGAGGTGGTGGGTTCTACTTGGTGGGCCATCAATTATCAGGTATTCTAGTGGGGATTGGACCAGATGATCACTAAGGTCTCTGGGACTCTGTTTCTGTAACGTGTCTCCCCTCTTCTTAGTGTGTTTTTTGTATTCTGTCCAAGATCAGATTTGGGGCTCACTGGTTTATAATAAGTCGTCTTGTCTCTGTTTCATGGAGAATGGGATCCTATTGGTCCTTGTTGATTGGTTCTTGGAGAGTCATCTTGAGGGAATGGAGTTAATATGGTGAGAGGAGAGTTTTTGATCAAGCTAATTTAAAGCATTCTGAGAGTCCATCCTCATTCAATACTAGGCAATCGTAGTGGAATAGGAGCCAGCCGAATCTGACAATAGTCCAGTCTAATCCATTATCTTCCTCTTTCTCTGCTTCCAGTCTCTCCCCAGTCTTACACTTGGACTTGTCCTACACACTATTGCCTAATGTACATTTAAAATCATGTTATTTCCCTATTCTCTGGCCTGTAATACTTCCCCAATGGATACCTTGTAAAATTGGATCACCTCTCAAATTAAAAAAATTTTTTTTCAGCCCATCAAAAAACTTCTCCACTGCTACCTCAATAGCCACCTTACTTTTACAACCCTCCACTCTTTTAATTTCCTCTTTTAAGTCCTCCTCCGTATTCCATCTGAGGAATTATCCACACAAGTAACATTTACTCCAAACCTCGGGCAAATTAGTTCATCTTAGAGCCCTCAGCTTTCATTTTGATAGGGTTTTTGTAGAGTATCTAATGAAATATTGTAACTTTTTTGTGGGTACGAAGTTCTATCATATATAAACACTAAGTGCATGAAATTCAGGAATTACTCTATGCAAGATTGTATACACACACACACATATATATATGCATGTATATATATATACATATGTTGGATTTAACACATATTTCTACCATGTTTAACGTATATTGGACTACTTACTATCTAGGGCAGGGGGTAAGGGAAGAGGGGAAATAGGAATACAAGGTTTTGTAAAGGTTAATGTTGAATTATCCATGCAAATGTTTTGAAAAATAAAAAGCTTTAATAATAAAAAAGCATTATGCTATGGAATAATGGAATTACGATAATGCCATAAATGCTATAGTATCTGTTTTTCTGAGGATGACCACCATGATACTGTCAAGGAAACTATTAAATGAAAGTCAGAATTTCCAAATACATAAATATACATATTGGAGTTTCTAAAGATTGCAACACATTAGCAATATCTTTAAAGATTTTTTACACAGGTCGAAATTCTTCAGACACTGTAGAAATAACTTTGGGGATGCTATTGCATCTATGGTGCTATTCAGCATCCATCATTAATGGGTCCATGTGCAAAGTATAATGCCCATTAGGGAGTCTTGGTCCAAGCTATGGGTTCAATGGATTCCCATGTTCTGATCAAGGTAGCCTATTTTGAGTTGATTTGCATGTATTGCCTTGACACATAGAAGAGCAAGGGGCTCTAGATTTGGAAGCAGAGGCCCTGGGTTTAAATCCCGATTCTGTCCATTAGCTGCATGACTTTACGCAAATACTTCATACTACACGGTGACCTGTTTTCTCATGGGTAAGATGAGAAAACTGGACTAAATGTTTGACTAAATCTATGATTTAACAGTGCACAGAGATGGAAGAAAAGAGTTACTAGGAAAGACAAGAGCTCCCCAAGACCCTTTGAATCCCAAGAATATACTAGGTAACACTTGGAGCAATAAATCCACCCTTTTTAGAACTCAAGTTGGGATTTACAGTTTGAACAGAGTCTCTAAGCAAAGAATACCATGTAGAGGGTAACTGTGGCTCAAACTCGAGGGATACCATCCTCCTGGGATCAAGGACCGAGCATATTCCCAGGAAAGCTCAGGCAGCCTTTAATGGATGCTTCCCTCCTTCAGAAACAGCGTGGAAGGGAAAGAGATCACTCCCCACCCCCCAAAATGGCAAGGCTTAGGAAGCTTCACAAAATCAAGCAGGTTCTTGCAATACATAAATATTGAGAGATCTTCAATTTGCTGCTTTCAGCTGCTGGGCATTAACTGTTTCGGGAGATTAGGGGCCCTATCAATTTTGTGCTTTAAAATCACATGAATCTGAGAGGTTGCTGATGCACTTATGTGATAAAGTTTGCTAACATTTACACCATAGTCAGAGAACTTTGCTATCACTATAATTGATTGATAATGACTTTTAAAGGCTACAAAGACTTTTAAAGCCTAATGGAACATCAGCTTCTTAATCTTCCATAATTTAAAATATTAATGTGATTTCCAGTCAATTCTATCACCAGAAAATACAGAGTTTAAGTAGTTCTGAGCAAAATATTTAGTGTTCTTATTCAGGAAATTAAAAATGACTTAAAAGAATCCATTAATTTTCATTTTAAAAAGGAAAAAAATAACCCTGATGTGGAGGAAAAATAAAATGTTTCTTTTAGAATTTCAACAGTGAATGCTCAATTCTCTGAACATGGTTAAATTTCCAAAGTGATGCTCTATTCTCCACACGGCCATAAATCTTCCATTGAGGTCACTGGAAAGTCTAGGTATTTAGGGAGTATGGGGTTAGAGGATGACCTTCTATATACACTGGAGAGCTGGGTCTGACGATGAGATTTCCTGTCAGGAATATGTGTATTATGTGTCAGTGTTTGGTACTAGCAGGTTCACTGACTGGGGGAGAAAGCAAGAGATGCCATTAAATTGTTTTTCCTTACTGTCCATTACTCCTATTTATTTACTCGATTTCTATGTTGTCTTTTTGCTCTCCTTTAAAACTTTTTCTTCAAACGACGTATTTGGACAGCTCAGATTATGGTGTTCGAAGGTTTAGAATGAAAAAGAAATCTCTTGCCAATTGTGCATTCTCCAGAATTGGTTCTGTGGACATTTGATGAATATGATAATCTAGCAGGAACTCAGGAGCTTGTTTTTAGACTGATTTGTGTATCAGGTAAACCTGACCTGCTAAAAATTACTCATTGGGAAGCAAGTGGTTAGCAGTAATTCCAGGAGGATGCAAGCTCCCGAGAGTGGGGACTATTTCATTTTTATCTTTGTGACTCCATTGCCTGGCACAGTGCCTTGTATATATAGAAAGCACTTAATACTTGTGAGTTGGGTGGTGATTGAATTGATATATAGAAGTCAAGATTTGTTGATAATTTCCTTAAGTACTCCAAATCAAGTTTGTAACCTGTGAACTTTTAAGAGATTCTGCTCTCTCCTTTGTAGCCTTTAGGCTATAAAGTCATAATTTAGGGGGTAAAGACAAGATAAAAACAAACAAAAAACAAAACAAAGCTTAACTGAACATGGGAGAAAGTTGCCTTTGTTTATTTTCACATAATGAGATTAATCATATATTTTCTTATGAAATGGGACTAGATGCCTCCACTATCAACAAGCTCACCATCATCCCTTTCCCCTTTTAATAAACAATTTTAATTTGCAGACACAAGCTCTTTATCTCTTGAATGGAAAGAAAGGGAAACATGCTGACCAGAAGATGGAGAATTGGGGAACTGGCTCCTTGGCCTAGTTCTGCCCCCTGGCTTTATGAGCCAAGTCACTGTTCCCAAACCTTGTAGACTTCAGTTTTCTCATCTGTATGAAGACATGTTTAGAAGGAGAATTACATTTGGAGAATCAGAGAACCTGGGTTCAAATTTCAGTTACTTGTGACTTTAGACAATTTGCCTAGCCTGTTTGTGCCCCAGGATCTTTCTGTTCAACAAGGGGGGTGGCACTTGAAGGATCTCTAAGGTCCCTTCTAAATTACCTGTCCAAAGCAGGGTAGATTAGAAAATCAGCAAGGTTTTTGTCAGCTCTAGAATTCCATAATTCTATGAGTTATAATGAAAATCATTCTTTGTAAAATAAAGCAAGATTTCTAAGCCTTAGCCAATGGCCAGCATTTCAAATCATGTCCCCCTTCCTCAAAGCAAATTCTGCTATAACAAATTTGGACAGTTCCTTGGAATCCATTGCAATCAAGCCCCATTATATGCTTTTTATTCTTACCATTTCTTCTTGGAATGTCAACATGAGCTCTTGTAAGGCAGGATCTGGAAGCATTTGGTATCACCATTTGTCAAACTCGAGGACAAAAGAATAAACCTGTTCTCAGGGGGGCTCCACATACTCATGTGGAAATTATTGAAAGTTCTAGGCTCTGTCAGTGACAGCCCCTTAGATTCTGAGATACTGGAAATGGGGTTCATTTGAGCAATTTCTTCATTTTTGCACATGGATAGGATTTAAGGCACTTTCACTCATCAGTAAGAATGTGACATATCAAAGGCAAATATTATAATAGCATACAAGTGATTTATTACACATCTGCTAATATCATCCCAGTCTAGGGCCTTGAAGGCTAGAACTTCCTGATGTAGTAACTAATGAAAGATTTAAGGAGAAATTTTATTTAAGAAGATTTTTTTTTAATCTAAGAAGAAGAGACAAGAAAAGACTTAACGGGGAGGGAATAGAATCTTGAAGCATATATAGAATTTGAGCAGACCTCAAATGCTTGGCTTTGTCTTCTGTTTATACTAATCCAGTCTGAGAATAGAAAATATGAAGTGTCCAAAGACAAAGGCCCCAACTGCCTTCTTCTAAATCCCTCTGACTATCTTGGGCTGATCTTCTCTCACCATCGTTTGAGAATTTAAGTTTAAATTTAAACAATTCTAAGTACAAAATCGCATTTACTGAAAAATACCTTAAAATGGTTTGGCTAAGAAAATCAAAGTCATTATTTTCTAATGTTAGAACTCTAGCCCCTTTTATTTTTCCAGACTGTCTTACACAGGTGCCTGGCTCCCTAGTTGTTACTTACCTTTATTGTTTAACTTTAACGCAAAAAGGTCAACAATAATAAAGGCCACAGTGATTTTCAGTGTTCCAAAGGGTTTAAGGCACAGGTATGAGACATCCTTGTGACAGTGAGGTCACGAGCTCTGAAAACAATTCAACTAAGATTCCTGGGAATTATTTATCCTAGGATAAAGTGCTTTCCTTCTCTCCATCAATATCATTCGATTAATATGATTCATTTCACTTTTTAAAAAAAGTCCAAAGCACTGCCTTCTTTAGAGATCCATCTCTGTATTACAGGAAAAAGACAAGATTCTCCAGCTGGACAATTTCCTCTGTGATCTCCAAAACTCTACGTGTTTGGGTCAGACCTACGTGTGGCAAGTAGCCTGCTGGGCTACCCACTACTTGATTTCCTGAGCGACTTTTGAGTTCAGTTTTTGGAAAATGAGACTACAAAATTGATCCACTGATTAGCTTCTTTTTTTTTTTTCTTTTAAATCGAGCTCCCAAATCTTAATCTCTGAAAATCTGGTCCTTTAGAAAATTAAGATCCCAACTGCCCTCTCTCCATTCCTCTCCATGTCCCTTTGACTCTCTGGGGCTGATCTTCTCACGATTGTTTGAGAATTTAAGTTAAACCCAAAGCCCCCTAGCTCCTTAACACCCTCAGCTGGGGAGCCCTGGGGTGCCACACGTGGACCTTGCCCCACCGGCTCATCGGGGCTGGCTACTCAGCCTCTTGTGCAGGATCACAGCTATTCTCCGCCTCGTTTCGTTGACTGAGGACGCCTTTCCCCTAGGAGGTTTGGGGATGGGGAAGCTGGTGCTGGTGCTCCCTCCCGGGGACTTGTTCTGGCTGCAGGATCTAGGGGCCTTGGAGACGCAGTGCAGGATGGGGATTTTGATTCCTTTCCCAGGAGCTGTGCAGGGGAGGCTTTTGTCTCCGTTGCTGACCATCGAAGTGGGGGAGGTTAGGTTGCCCTGACTGAGAGAAGAGCGGGATAAAGGGAAGCTCCCATTGAGCCTCTGGAGTTCCAGCAGCTGCTCGCGGGCTTGGCTCAGAGCTTCAGTCAGCTGAAAGCGTTCTTCACACTCTCTCCTCACTGTTTCCTGCAGAAAAGTGGTCTGAAAATGGGAAAGAGAGAGCCCATCTTAAGGGGTGGCGCCTGAGGCTGGCTGGAGGGCAACACATCTGGACAGACAACCTCCCAGCCAGAGCTCTGGCTTCGGAAATCGCAGAAGAGGCTCCTGGGAGAGGGGCAGGGGAGGGGGCTTTAGAGATCCTCCAGACCAGCTTCCTCCCTTTACCAAGGGGGCAAGGAATGCAGGAGGGTTAAGTCCCCAAGCTTTTATTAAACTCCTACCCCGAGCTTAATAAGTTCTGGAAGAGGCTTAATTGGAGTCACCCAGCTACTCCAGGAGAAAGCAGGACTAGAACCCACATGTTCTTGATCAGCCTTTTCTCTTAGAACTTGCCTCGAGCCCGGGACACTGCACTGTATTTTACTTTGAGGGAAATGGCCAAGCAATCTACTTTTAGGAAAGGTTATTGTGCCATGGAGTCCACTGAATTGAAAGCCACAGAAGAAAAGTTGGTCTTTCTATCTCTCCATCTATCTTATGCTATCTATCTCATCTATTTTATCTATCCACCTCTCATGCTATTTATTTCATCTATTTTATCTCCCAACCTTTCTCATGCTATCTCACCTATTTCATCTACCTATCTCATGCTATCTATGTCATCTATTTCATCTATCCACCAATCTCATGCTATCTGTCTCATCTATTTCATCTATCCACTAATCTCATGTTATCTGTCTCATCTATTTCATCTATCCACCAATCTCATGCTATCTGTCTCATCTATTTCATCTATCCACCAATCTCATGCTATCTATCTCATCTATTTCATCTATCCACCAATCTCATGCTATCTGTCTCATCTATTTCATCTATCCACTAATCTCATGTTATCTGTCTCATCTATTTCATCTATCCACCTATCTCATGCTATCACACCTATTTCATTTACCTATCTCTTGCTATCTATCTCATCTATTTCATCTCTCCACCTATCTCATGCTATCTGTCTCATCTATTTCATCTATTCACCTATATCATGTTATCTCACCTATCTAAATTTTTTTCAGTCTAGGAAAAAAAAAGGTTGAGATCAACATCTCAACATCTCATCTTAAAATACAAGAAGGACACAATTTGTGTCTATATTATGTGTGTATATGTATATACACTTGTATAATACACCACACACACACATAACATTTTAAACTATTCTGAGACAATGCTGTCTGCTGGAATTAGTTCAAGGCTATTATAAGAATTGGTTATGATCAAAATAATATTGTACAATTTAAAAAAATGCTTTCCTATAGATTACCAAACATTGAGCTCTCACAACTGTAGATAAAGCGTTTCCAGCCCCTTTTGCAGATGAAGGACGTAATTGGAAGTAAATATGAGCTTCAGTGACTTGGCCACTTGTGACATGATTTGTAGATGCCAGATTTGGGAGTTGAGTTTCGATTATAACAATCATTCTACCTCCCTAGGAATGAGTTTCCTCCCTTGTAAGATGAGAGGGTTAAACTACATGGCTTCTGGGGTTGCTTCTACATTTATGATTGATATGGGCAAAATTAAAACGGTCATTTTACATAGTTCAGCTGCTATTTTTTAAATTGAATTCTATTCAATTAGCTTATGAACATAATATAGACAAATATATGTGAATATAGACAAAGCTTTAGAAAACTTTAAATATCAGACTAAAAAAAGATGTCCTCCCTTTAGTTTTTAGCTGTTTAAATCTAAGGGCAATTAGATACTATCAGCTAAGCTGAACATGTAAGGAAAGTGTCATGGAAAATTTAGGATCCACATCACTATGGTTCTGAGAGTAAGTTCCTGGGCTAGGGACATGTCAAATGAGATGCTCCCATCAGGAATTTTTCAACAAATAGTCCCTTTGCCTTAATTATGTTTTCTATCCTCATCTCTACCTCCAAGTTCCCTGACTTCCTTTAACTCTCAGACAAAATCAAAGCCTTAATCCTTCTTAATGTTTATTTCTTTATTCTGTGATTATCTCTAATTTGTTCTTGATAAAAATTGGTTTGTAAATAGTTTATGGGTTGTCCCCCCCCATTAGACTGAAAAGTCCTTGAATACAGAACTATTCTTTCTCTCTTTGTATTCCACATTTGACACCATGCCTGATACATAGATACTTATTGACTGATTATTCTCTTTAAAAAAATGGAACTGAGCAAAAACTTTGAATGAAAACACAAGAGTCAAGAGAAACAGAAAAGAAAAAATTTTGAGTAATGGGAAAAAGCAAAATGATGATGAAGTAATACATTTCAAAGGGGAGAAAAGAATCCCTTCATAATCAATCCCAAAAGAGGGAATTAAGTAGTGCAGAAGTGATTTTTCTTTTTTTTTTTCTTTCTTGTGTTTTCTTTTCTTTTTTTTTTTTTAAGTAAAAAAGGTCCAGATCAACATCTTATATGTAAAAGGAGAGAGAGAGAGACAGAGACAGATAGAGACAAAGAGAGACACGGAGAGAGACAGAGGGAAGAAAAGAGAGAGCGGGGTGGAGGGAGAGAGGGAGATATGTTTATCACAGCCATGAATAAAGGAAGAATTCTTGACCAAAGAATAGAGAATATCATAAAAGATGACATGGATAGTTTTCATTATATAAAATTGAAAAGATTTTGTTTTAAGCTATACACTCACCAGCCTGGTAAAGATGGCCAAAAGGGGGATAATGACAGTTGTTGGAGGGGCTATGGGAAACAGGCGCATCGGGAAGCTCGGGGATAGACACGGAGTCCGAAAGACCAGAGTTCATATTATGCCTCAGACAGCTGCTTGACCCCAAGTATCACTTAATCTCTCTGTACCGCGATTTTTTCATCTGTAAAACGAGGCCATCTGTGGTTCCTTACAGCTTCCCATCAGGGACCCTATGACCCCATATTGCCCTGCTCTTGCACTGTAAATTGCTTGAAGCACTCTTGAAAGTCATTTGGAATTGTACTCCACATGCCAGATGAGTTATCTATGCATACCATATACCCCAAATAGATCAAAGAGAGAGAACACTTATATGAACAATATTTATCATAGCACTTTTGAACAACAACAAAAAAAATAAACTGGAAAAACAGATGAACAAATGGTGGCGCACAAAAATAATGAACTATTGTTCTCCTTAAGAAACTACAAAAGGAGCAGATTCAGAGAAATCTGGGGGAACGTTTATGAAATGACTCGGAGCAGAAATGCTTCAGGTCAACAGAACTGGAAGGACAATTTATACACCACCATTAAAAAACAACAGCGGAATTTGTGAATTAGGATCAATACAGTAACTATTGTGAAAAATGTTATATATTCTTTAGAAATAAGCTGTCCATAATAGAGACCCATGATATCATATGCAATAGTTCATATATAGCTATTAAATTTAAAATTACAAACTTTTGGAACACCTTGTATAAAGACATGCTTGTCTCTGTTCCAAATGAACAAGGCCATTCATTCATTCATGGTAAGACATCTGAAAGCAAAGAGGCAAATTTGACCTTATAGAGGTCACAGTGATACTGAATAAAATAAAAAAAATTGAAAAAATATGTATATGTGTTTTGTACATACACACACATATAAATATATACACATCTATGCACATATATATTACCTATGGCACTGGAAGGTGACTTCCATTTTCCCCATTTCAAAAAAATGAAATTAGTAAAATTGAGTGAAGGTAATTAACATTAAGGGAACAGACTCTTGTGAGGTAACTCAGGGATCAGAGACAGGCAGTGGGCAGACAGAATGGTAGAAACATTCTAGTTAAAATTAAGGGGAGAAAGAAAAGTGATATCATCATCCGAATATACCAAAGACAAGGAGGAGAGAAGGAGGGAATGGATGAGGAGTCACAAGTCTGTCATGGAGGATGGACAGTGGGACATTTTCATTATATAGACATCTTCCAGAATAGAGATTCTTAACTCTTTTTGGGTCATAGACTTCTTGGGTTGTATGGAGAAGTCTGTAGACCCCTTTTCTCAGGAGTCTTAGAAGGGATCTCAGAAGAATGCCTTTAAATGATTAAAATAAAATATGTATGGTTACCAAGGAAACCAGTTACACCAAAATAGTTTTGAATATTAAAAAATAAACATGGACCTCAGGTTAAAAATTTGTGTTGGGTATTTAGATCTCTCTCTCTCTCTCTCTCTCTCTCTCTCTCTCTCTCTCTCTCTCTCTCTCTCTCTCTCTCTCTCTCTCTCTTTTCTCTCTCTCCCTCTCTCCCAACTTCCTCTCCCTCCCCCCTCTCTTTCCTCCCTCCCTCCTTTTCTCCCTCCTTCCTCCCTCTCTCCCCCCACCCTCAAACACAAAGTAGCTAACAATTTTGTGTTTTCCTTAAAAATAATTTTAGCCTTCTAAAGGTACAGGAGACAACATTAGGAACTTCTATTCTGGATAATCAGCCATGCATTTAGAATGTAAGAATTGTAAAGACATCTTAGAGGTGACCTGGTCCAAGCCCCTAATTCAATAGAGACGGAAACTGAGCTTTGAAAAATAGAAATATCTCCTCCAAAGCCACAGACATAGTAAGTGGAAAAGCTAGAATTTGAACCCTCTGACCCCAAATCCAAAGTTCTTACCATCACAGCAATGCCTCCTACAGATTCTAACCAAGAAAGAAGAACTTGTTTGGGAGTAGAAATGGTAGAAGCCTTGGGAAGAAATTATGATTGATGAGAGGAAAACCATAGGGTGACATGAAACTCAAATTTGGGGAGAGCAGATTTCAAAGGATTCAAAGAAGAGTCAAGTAAGATCCAATGAAAAGTCAGCATAAGGGGTTGGGAAACATCTATAAATCAAATTCTGAAGATAGAAAGAAAAACAATTAGGAAAAGGAAAAAAAAAGTATTGTTTTTGTTTTTAAGAAAGAAGCTATGTAGATGCATAGGAGATTCAATGGCCAATTTCATTTGGGAGGAAAAGACAGATAAGGAAGATGGAGGGCAAGGGCAAGTCATAAAGTGTCATTTTTGTCCTTTAACGCATACCCTGCACCCAGAACAAAGCACGATGTCTATCATTTGGTTGATATTTAATAAATATCAATATATTTAAATAAATAATAAATAGTCTAATAATAAAAGTGAATTGAGAAATTGTTACAGCCCTGTAAGAAGAATCCAGAGGACTCAAGTTCAGAATTTGCGGAGGTTTCCAAGGAAAACCAAGGATAATAAAAAGGCTTTTTCTCTAACTATACCGGTAGAAAGGTGCATCTCTTGGGGTGAGTGGGACAATGGAAAACACTTGTTCTAATTTTGCTCTTGTTTTCTCTTCCAAAAGAAAGATCTGTGGACTGAAGAGAACAGAATAAAAATGGCCCATCGGGAGTTGATCCCAAAGATAGGGTGATAGTAAGAGAACAATTAGCTGCCCTTGAGTTCAGTCAGATGGATGACATCCAATGAGGCTAAAAGGACTGGGAGATGTGATTGCTGAACCAGTGTTATTAATTTTTTAAAGGTTTTGAGCTATAGAAGAAGAATTACAAGCCTGGAAAAGCCCTAATGGTGCTTGATTGTCAAAAAGTGAAAAGAAGAGATTCTTCAAATACCAGTGAGATTGACTTTAATTCCTGGCAAAAATTCTAGAAGAAATTCTTAAAGGGATGGTTAAATGTCTACAAAAGGAAGCAATGATCACAGCTATCCATAATGGTTTTATCAAGAAGACATGATAAACTTAGCTTATTTCCTTCCCCTCTCCCATTAATAGAATTACTAGATTGGTCTCCAAGGGGAATATTGTGGATCAAGCTTATCTACATGTTATTAGAGCAATTCATAAGGTCTTTCATGAAATTCTAGTTGATGAGACAGAGACATACATACACTGGAAAAGTAAAATTAGGTGGATTTGGAAATGGTTGGATGACTGAACTCAGAAAGCAGCTATTAATGGGTCACTGTCATCTTAGAAGGAAGTTTCTGGAGAAGCGTCTTGGGGATCTATTGTTAGCCTTGTGCTGTTTGACGTTTTTATACATGACTTAAATGAAGGCATTATTGTAATTCTCATGCTTTCATCAACTGCCTCAAATCTCTCTCCACTCCAGCCCATCTTCCACTCATCTGGCAAATTCTTCTTCTAAAAACAGGTCAGCTAGTGTCATTCCCCTATTAATAAACTCCAGTGATTTCTTATTATCTCTAGGTTTAACTATAAGATCCTGTGGCTTTTAAAGTCCTTTATAACTTGGTCCCTTCCTATCTCTCTAGTCGTCTCAAACACATACTCTGTGATTCAGTGACACCGGCCCCCTAGCTGCTCTTTCGATTAGACCTCCATCTCTCCACTTGGAGAATTCTCACTGGCTGTCCCCCAGGGCCACAATGTTCTCTCGTCTCATCACCACCTCTTGGCTTTCTGATTTTCTTCAAGTTCCAGCTAAAATCCCATCTTATACAAGGAACCTTTCTAAATCCCCTTCACACTAGCACTGCCTTTCCTCTCATTATTTCTATTTTATCCTGTACACCATGCATACGACGAGACTATGAGCTCTTTGTGATAGCAGAGAGAGTTTTTTGTCTTCCCTTTTATTCCTAGCACTTTGCACCACCTCTGACACACAGACAACTCTTAAATAAATGTTTGTTGACTTGGCTTGACAAATTTACAGATGATGCAGTCAGTGCCAGGAGGGTGAGCCAATATTTTGGATGACAAAGTCAAGATCTAAAAGAACTTAGCAAGCAGGAGGAGACTAATGATAGCTTTTAAAAGGGAGAATTGTGAACTCTTACACTTGCTACACAAAATTCAATTATTACATTATCACAAGGCAGGGTATGGCTAAACAGTTTACATGAAAAAGACTTTGGGCTTTTAGCAAGTTAAATTCACTGTGAATTAACTGAGTAGTAAGGCAGCTTCTACATTCCTAGGCTTCAGTGACAGAAGTAGAGTCCAGACAGAGAGGGCAGGGAGAAATCTGTATTCCTCTGCTCTCGTCAGACCACCCCGAGAACACCATATTCTTTCCTAGGTATCGCCTTTTAAGAAGGATGTTAATAAGATGCGGAGGAAGGCTGTTCATGCTGTAAAAATGCCAGCAGTGGTGAGAAGTCATCCCGAAGCCAGTTTAAAGGATCCTAAAAGTTGGGGTTATCTGGGTCTTACTTTCCTCCTCTGTAAAAGAAGAATATCAGGCTAAATGGTCCAGAAGGGCCCTTCCAATGCTAGACATAGTATTCTGCCATCAATCCAATCCACCGGGCTCCTCTTGTGTGGGAACCTCCTGGATGTTCCCAACATGGGAAGCTTCAGAATCATGAGAAAAGTATGATCATGAGTGGGATGGGATGGGACTCAAGACTGTGCCATATGATGACAATAAGTTGGAAGACCTTGGATCGATCAGATGTGGAAGATGTGATTGGTATCTTCAGAGAAGGGTTATCATGTGATTAGTTCAGGTTGCTTCCAGTGGGTGACTTGGAGGTCTTGGAGGAAAGACTGAATGACCACTTTCCAGCAGGGTGGATAGAAGGATTTGTTTAGGACTTGGACTATGTGGTCCCTGAGAATTCGGCTGGCTCTCTCCGTTCCTACTCAGTCCCTCAAAACCTTATAGAAAATGACTGAACCTATATTTTATTTATAGATAAATACGTGAGATAACATTTGCTTGGCTTTCTATCACACTACAGCAATCAGAAACATTCTAAAATGTTCAAATGGTTCTGCCCAAGTTTTCTCAAATATAATACCGAGCTACCTATGAAAGAAGTCTCTCATTTTGTTCTTTGTGTACCATTTAAATCCATTGGTAAAGTCTGATCATAACATTTATGAAGTGTTGGCTCAAAATTCAGCATGATCAGACTTAAGTGACTCAGTAGAACTGAGATAATGAGTCCCTTAGTTGAGACTGCAAAGAAAAGTGATAGCTGCTAACAGTGGGGTCAGTGAATCAATGACAAAAAGAGTAAGTGGGATGATCTTGTCAAATGAAGTGAAGGATAACGAGCTCTCATTAAAGGAAAAGTCAAATCTCTCAAATGACAAAAATTTGTCTCAACAGGAAATAATAGAACCATACAGAAATTTGTGCAGAACAAAGTACTGGAACAACTTCCAGACTAAGAAATTAAAGCTATCTATAATCTTGCAAAAAAAAAAAAAAAAAAAAAAAAAAAAGAAAAAAAAAAGCTTTAAGTTACTATTGATTAAAGAAATGCAAATTTAAACAGTCTGAGGAACCACCCCATTCCTATTAGATTGACAGGAAAAGATAATGATGAATGTTGGAGGGGATGGGGGAATACTGAGATATTAATGCATTGTTGGTGGATTTGTGCACTGATCTGACCCTTCATTCTAAAGAGCAATCTGGAACTCTGCCCAAAGAGTTACAAAACCGGGTGTGCCCTTTGATTCATCAGGACCACTTACTAGCTCTTGTCTCTCAAAGAAATCATAAAAAAGGGAACAGACCCACATGCGCAAAAACATTTGTGGCAGCCCTTTCTGTGGTGGCAAGAACCTGGAAACTGGGTGGATGCCCATCAGTTGGAGAATGGCTGAATAAGCCATGGCAGATGAAGTAATGGAATACCATTGTTCTATAAGAAGCGGTCGGCAGGCTGATGTCGGAAAGCTTGGAAAGACTTACATGGCCTGATGCAAAACCAGAAGAACATTGTACATAGTAACAATAATATTGTGCGACGATCAACCATGGTAGATTAAGCTCTTCTCAGCAATACATTGATCTAAGACAATTCCGATAGCTTGGAATGGAAAATGCCATCTGCAACCAAGAAAGGACTATGGAGACTGAATGCAGAATGAAGCCTACTTTTTTCACTTTTTCTTTCTTGTGGTTTTCCCTTTGGTTCTAATTTTTTTTCACAATATGCTTAACATGGAAATATGTTTAAGATGATTGTACACATTTAATCTATATCAGACTATTTGCTGTTTTGAGGAAGAAAGAAGGAAGAAGGGGGAAAATTGGAATTCCAAATCTCACAAAAATGAATGTTAAAGATTATCTTTACACGTGATTGGGAAAACATGAAATGGTATTAAGTGGGGAAAATTAAAAGAAAAAAACAAAACGCTGGGGTCATTCCAGGCAATGACATTCCAGTCTAGGTTAAACTGAAAAGTTTTTAAAAATCTCTGCAGAGCTCTAGAGAACAAACTGGATCTTTGCTGCCAACATTTCTCAGAATTTACTTGAATGGTAGGGGCTAACTGTCCTCAGATGAAGGCCCCCTGCTTTGCAACTTATTCTTCAAGGTTATTAGTTTCCAGGGCAAAAACATTAGTTCTACTTCTCCTATTCTTTCTTGGAACCAGGAGGTCTCTCTGAACTGAAGATTGAAGGGCTGAGAAAGCTGGTTACGCCCATTTCTATTCCTGTCTCTTACTGCTGGGGTGAAAGCATCTGAACAGCCCTTTGGGAACTCTGTCTTCATTTCTCCTTCTACAAACTGGAGACTGTAACTCTGTTGTGCCCTACAGGAAGGATCGAGGGTGATAGTTCACCCTGTCTTGAAAAGCAATGGGAGGGGCAGCTAGGTGGTACAGTGGATAGAGCCCCAGCCTTGAATTCAGGAGGACCTGAGTTCAAATCTAGTCTCAGACACTTAACACTTTCTAGCTGTGTGACCCTGGGCAAGTCACTTAACCCCAGCCTCAGAGAAAAAAAAAAAAGCAATGGGAAGGGGGATATTTTAGGCTCATCCTTAGGGATGGGGCTGAACCTGGTGATGGGCTACGACTAGGAGACTTGATGCTTCAGTGGGATCATTCATGACAAGAAGGAGAGAACTAGCTTCTCCTCACACTCAATTGCGTATCTTCCCGGGAAATAATCTAGTCTTCAAAATTGTCCAGAGCGATTTTTTAAAGGTCATGTTTTCATTTGGAAGACATGGACAGCACAGGCCAAGCCAAATATGCTCAGTTTGGCTTATGAAATTAGCAGCTTAAATTCCAGTAGAGAGACTTGGGATAGAAAATGCAAATCACATCCAGAAAGGAACTATGGAGACTGAATATGATAAAAGCATATCTTCACCTTCTAATTGTTTGGGTTTTTTTCCCCTCTTGATCTGATTTTTCTTGCACAACATGACAAATATGGAAATATGTTTAAAAGGATAGCACATTTTTAACCTGTATCAGATTGCCTGTTGTCTTGGGGAGGGAGGTGGTGAGGAAGGGAGGGAGAAAAATTTGGAACAAAGCTTTGCAAAAATGAATAGTGAAAACTATCTTTACTTTTTTGTTTTTTCACTTTTTTACTTTACTATTTTGGAAAAAAATACTATCAAGGAGGAAAAATTAACAGCTTAAAAAAGTGAGAAGAGGAGGATCCAAATTCTTTAATGCATTTAAAATCTTAAAAAAGCCTGTGGTGAATTTAGCTTGGTAAAAGACAATAAGCAGACCTCATCTAAATTGGAAATCAAAACCACTCAAATCATTTCTGAACATTGTAAATTTGGGTAATTTGAAAACATGGATGCTTAAAATGACGTAGATATTTTTATTCTTCAAAAGAATTAAAGGTATTCATATGTGTCACATCTTTTTTTTTGCTATTATTATACATTTTTGTGATTTTATTGTTAGAGGGAAATCTCCTCATTAATGATGATCAGGCAACAATTCTTCAACTTGTATATAGCCTGAGACAGTGACAGATTAAGTGACTTGACTTTGGTCATTCTGCTAGAATGACCTGAACTCAGGGCTTCCTGACCTGAATTTAGGGCTTTTTGACTGCCAAGCCAGCCCATGACCCATCATGCTGTTCTGCTTCTCGAAATACATCTCTGTCTGGTCCTGGGCCTCAACCCCAGGTCCATGAAAAAAGATTAGGAACACATTGGATGATTGCATTTCAGAATACTTGGTTTCCTCTGTAATCCTATGGAGACTATACATTTATAAACATGATTCTGAAAAAAAGAGTTTATAGATGTCACCAGAATGCCCAAAGATTCCAAGATATAAAAAAACAAAAAGTTAAGAACACTGGGAAAAATTAGTAAATTGAATTCAATCCCTAGGCTACTAAGTAATTTTCTCCCAAAGGGATTCCTTGTAATCTGATAACCCCAGCATCATATTTAATCCATAAAGCCAGGGCAAGGGTCCCTAATTTTGAAAGTCTTCCAATGCCTTCAGGCTATTTGGAAAGAACTAGGCCTGGGCTTTGGAAAGAACTAGGTCTGTGTCTTATATCTAAAATGAGGTCCATGTTGGACGTGTTTTAAGCATAACTTAATTTCACTTCAACCAGAAAGGTTATAAAAATTATATAGAAGAAAAATTATAGATAAATGTCAGAAGGAAAATAGAGAATTTTTCCATCTGTCTAAGATTTTTTATATTAAAAAATGGCCAACTTTCCATACTTGCTGTAGATAATTTTAAAGAGTTTTTTTTCTTTTTTCCTGAAGAAAACGGAGTTATTTTCAATTCCGAAAGAAAAAATGAGGTGAGAGAAGAGAAATAGCTTGCTGAGCAACTTGATCATTCTGAAGGTGAGAATCTCATTTGTGGTGGAAAAGCATCTGTAGTGAGTGTAATGGAAGACTGACGCAGGAAAGCAAGCCGTCAGTGTCAGAGCCTTCAAGGAAAGGGATGAGCTCTACCTTAATCCCTACTTGGAATCAGGATGGCCTCTGAACTCATGGCAGGGCCGTGAGTAGGGAGCTCCCAGTTCTCGTTTTGTCTCTGTCACTGACCAAGACAATCTCTGAAATCCTTCCAACAGCCATGCCTGTTTTTCTTCTTCTACAAAACGGGGATCATAAAAACCTAGCTTTGCCAAACAAAAAGGTTTTGCAGTGATAATTCATCAGAACCTTGCTGATCAAAAAAAGCTGTGAAATGGCGGACTTGGGGAACACTCTCCCACTGGTTCGGACTGGCCTTGGGAGAAGCACCTCCAAGCTGATGGCCAGTAGCCACCCAGTCTAGTGGTGGAAGAAGTGGCCCCGGGGGCCACAATGACTTAAAGCGACATTTCCAGGTAACTGGACAGTAGAAGGATGGACGTGTAGAAGGCACTAGAAAACAGCCTGGACAGAGCTGATCCTCCAGAAGGGACAGAAGCTGCCTATAGAAAAGGGCTTTTACAAGAGGCCCTGACCATGGAGCACTCATGCTCAAGTTCAGCGACTTACGCCAGTTTAAAGGATCCTCATGGGATTTTAAAGTCACATGGGCCCTTAGAGGCCCTCCAGTCCATGTCCTCATTTTAGAGATGAGGAAACCAAGATCCAGAGAGATGGAATTACTTTTCCAAGGGGTGAGGGGGAGCTCCAGCATTTGAACCCAGGCCCTCTGACTCCCAGAGTAGCACTGAACCCCGTACCCCCTTGCTTCTCTAGTTGGTCAGTCTGCTTGGGACATAGAGGAAAGGAAACAAAAACCAGTTCCGTGTCAGAGGAGGTAGAAGAGAAAGCTAAGGGGGAAAGGCAGAGAAGACTCCTGGAAACCCGGTTGGACTTGGGGGGAACCTAACAAAACCCCGTCCAGTTACTCAGGGCTCGCCCGCCTGCTGAGCCTGGGCCTGGAAGAGCCCCGCAGTCGGTGAGGGCTGAGGCACAAGGATGGAAGGCTCTCCCAGCGGGGCCTCCCTCCCCCCCAGCCCCGATGCTCCTCTTCCTCCTTGTCTCTCACGGGCTGCTCCTCTCATCCACTTTGGCTCTCTCCGAGTTCCTGGTCCCTCTCTCCTCCATCCCCTCCACCCCACGAGCTCACCCCACGAGCTCACCCCACGAGCTCACTCTTCGGAGCCGGGATCGTGCCCTCATTCAGAGCTTCCCACAATCCATTGCTAGGCTCTTTCTCCAAACGCCCTTTCCAAAGGCAGGGCCTGATCTCCTGCCCTGAAACAACCTGGCCTTGAACTTGGGGCATAGGGAGACTTCCCCCAACGGTTCCCAGCTGGCTGTAACTATCATATCCCTGAGCCATTCCTATTCAACCTTTATTTTTGTTAATTTATTAGTCCTGTAAGATTTTCTTAGAGCTGACTCTCTGCTTCCCCTCCATCCAGAGACAACACAGCCCGAGAAAGAAGAGGACTGGAGTTCTGACTCCAGAAGTCTCATCCTCACTCCCGCTGACTTTTCCCTTGATTCATTTCTCCTGTTTATCCCCCGTTTCCCTCTGCCAAGTTATTTCACTGGAGCCCATCTCCCTCTCCTCAGCATTGCTCTCATCTTCTTCGTGTTGTCTCTTCTCCTTTGCCGTTCCCCCTTCATCATCAGTATTCCCCTCGGATGCTCCTCTGGGCCGGTACCAGTGTGGCGGAAAGCTGGAACCCTGTCCTTTTCCTGTGACTCCTTCTTACAGTCTTATCTCCTCGAGGTCACAGGCAGCCTCCTCTGGCAGGAGGGAGCACAGTGTCCTCCACATTTGAAATGCATTTCCTGCTTACAGATCATCATCCCAAGATGACTTCCTGAGGCTCCTCTAGAGCTTAGCTGTTCCCCAAAGCAGCCAGAAACTTTCTCTACCTTATAATGAAAAGCAGCTGGTGCAGAGTCAGCCCACCCGCCCCTTGGCCCAGTTCTATGTCACTTCTTCCAGGTCAATCTCCAGTCCAGGGGGCTGCACAAAACCCAGCCCACCTCTCCTATGTCTATTGCTCCCTCCCCCCATCTTCCCCATTATTGATGTCTAAGTGGAATCCCCATCGAGTTACACGGACTCCATCAATATAAATCCCCTGCTGATTGCAGGGATGTAGAAAGATGTCCCTTAAATTCACCCACTCACAAAGAACCCTCCCTAGCAGGGGACCCTGGGTGGCTCCCCTTCCCCGCCAGTCCAGGCCAGCCTCCGCCTTCTCTGGTAACCCTCATGACAGACAAAAGCAGACACAGCCCCGTTTGCCTGCTCCCCCTTTATCCAGTCCTGCCTGGGGCCGCTCTCAGCCCCTCTTCTCCCTCTTTGCTCCCTGGTCACAGCGAGTTACCCACCCTCCTCTGAGGGCAGACGAGCAGGTTCAGAGCGGGATTCATCTGGATTCCCAGAGCCCAGCTGCCCTTGGAGGCCCTTCTTTAGCCCGGCCGGCCAGCTGATGCCGTCATGGCCTTCATCTCCGGGCTCCCCTGATTCACTCCTCCTTCCTTCACACGGGCGAAGCTCGCCTCTAGTGCCACAGCGAGAGACTTAGGGCAGGAGTTATGGTCCCACTTTACAGATGAGCAAATGAAGTGACTCCTCAGGAGTAGGGTTGGAAGTAGAAAGCAGGCCTTCTGCCCCTCAGCCCAGCATTCTCTCTGCCACAACAGCTGCCTTCTGCTCCTTTCACCAGTTTAGATTACTAGATTATTTTAGATTATTTTCAGGGGTCCTTCCATGTCTGTGGCCACTTTTTATATACTTTGCTTAATAATCAGACGACAGGAGCTTTTTCTTTCCTTTTTGTCTATTCTTCACCACCCAGTGCTACAATGATTGAGTCTCTCCCTTATCTGCATTCATGACCATTAACTACCCAACGTACTTGAGGAAATGCACAATTAACATCCAACTGAGGTCCCTATTCTTCATCCTCTGTCCTTGCTTTGCAGCTCACAAAGTTCTTCCAACAGGATCAAATTTTCCAAATGCAAAAGTTTTCATGATTAAAGTGCTTCGTAATTGACCGATATTTCTGAACATCTTAGAACTCTAGCATCATGACAAATTTTTATTGTGAAAAGAACTAGACCTTTTTATAATTAAAGAATACAGTTAGTCAGATGGAAATGTAAACGTGGCCAAAATGATTTTTTAAAAAAGTCAAAAAAAATCCTTAGTAATTTATGTTGACAGAAAGAGCCAATACTAAAGGAAAATTACACAAAGTGCATATGGCAAAGGATTCTGAAAGGAAAGAATCATCATCATCCCAAAAGATCCTCTGGCAGAAATTACCAGTATATATTTGAGTAAAAAAAATTTAAATTATTCATCTCAGCATTTTAGCTCATAAGAGTCAATTCAGTAGCACTCAAGAGTCACATTTTAGAAATGGAAGATAGTTTAGAAATTCTCTGGACTCATATCTCCCTCCTTTTTTTTTTTTTTTTTTTTTTTTTTTGAGGCTGGGGTTAAGTGACTTGCCCAGGGTCACACAGCAAGGAAGTGTTAAGTGTCTGAGACCAGATTTGAACTCAGGTCCTCCTGAATTCAAGGCTGGTGCTCTCTCCACTGCACCACCTGGCTGCTCCATATCTCCTCCTTTTGGAAGAGGAAACACTGCATTCAAGGTGTCATGGCTAGGGCTGGCACCTGGGTCTCCTCCCCCCCCACCTCTGCTCATCTCACATCTGCCCCCCCTTCTCCCCCCCCCCGCTCACTCTTACCTCTTCCTGGGCCTGAGTGAGCTGCCGCATGAGCTGGGTGTGCTCCTGGGTTACTTTTTCTAGTTCATCTGACTTCTGCTTCATCTCCTTCCTCAGAGCCTCTAAAATCGAGTCGTAATTGTCCATCTCCTTCCTCAGGCGGGATTCAAATTCTCCAACCAGAGTCTTAAGGCTCTGAATCTCCTCTTCTTTTGATGCTGTTTTTTCAGCAAGTGTCATTTGGGTTTCCTGCAGCTTCTTCTCTAGAGTGGCAACTTCCATCCTAAGGTCGTTGGTAGCATTTGCTATTAAGTCAGCCATCTAGAAGGGAAAGCAATGCTTATTTATGCTCTTATTACAGTTATTAACAACAAATTATTATATTTGTTTAGACAAATGAACTGTACTGATGGTCAGAAAAAACCCCAAACCCCCAAGCTATAGTTTCTATATATTTTAATTTTGCCCCCTAAAATGCTGTCAAAGCAAAAACTAAATTAGTCTTTAAGAAAATTGTTATAAGTGGTTGGGCTTGATCTTGTGCAGGCCTTGAAAAGGGCGATCTGGGACTGAACCAGCAGGCCACAAAAATAGGTTTCTTGGGTCCATTTGCTTTTCGATAGCTCGCATGACCCTCTGCACGCTTAATAAATGGTCTTTGAAGGAATGTTGAACAAAATAATTCGAATCCACCTCCCTGGAGTCCTGTTCTTTCCCCTGAGCTTGGGCATCCTGGGCGAGGGTCAGAGTTCAATGTCATGGCCAACAGCAACTATTGGAATTGTCTATCTTAAGCAAGATACCAAAGCATTATGTACCGTCTTGGAACCTTAGATGTTATTTTATTACAATGTCTTCCAAATGAAAATGTAGGGGGAAAATTTGTATTTTTTATTTGAGTTTAAAATCTACCTTTTTGAAAAGCAATGATTTGTCAATTTCATAATCCCCCAGCCTATTGATTTGGAGAAAAAAAATGTTCTGTTAAACCTAGGGAAAAATCAGGAGGAATAGTACTCAAGCTGCTTCTGCTGAAACAACAACGAGGAAATCATAAGTATTATAAAACGGTATCATGAAGGGCATAGATATTGCCACCTTATGAGTGTTAACTAATAGGAGCTCACAAACTGTCTGGAAGTTCCCCAGGAGGAGTGTGGTCCCCAAACAGCATTCGCAGAGATAATGCTCCACATAACTGCTCAGCCAAAATTTCTCTCAAACGTGAAATTCACAAAAAAAGCCCATGTGCCACAGCTAGTATTTCTTAGCGATGTGGATCATCTCCCAATTGTGCCCACGTCTCTGCTGATTGGATCTCTGGCAAACTGAGGACCAGATGCCTAGTTCTGGATGTAATCACCGGGCTGCCTTCCCTCGCTATTCGTCACTGGCATGGACAATTGAATTAAAAGTAATGGGAAACACTGACAATAACAATTTGTTTGGGGTTACAGGCCAGCCTCCTCCTCTCAGCCGTGCTAGGCCCCGCTCCTGCTGGTCCTCGGTTGGGGACTACCCTAACTCAGAGCACCCCGGTCACATCGGGCGGCCAGAGCCCATCGGCAGGAGAGAGGCAGCCCGCCCTTTGCCCGTGGCCCCCACGCTACAAACCTTCTTCTGAAGCTTCCCTAGCTCTTTCTGATACTGTTTGATTACTTCCTGGTGCTTTTCCCTTTCAATGGTGAGCTCCAGTTTGGCCTCTTCCTTCAGCCGCAGAGCTTGCTCCTGATACTCGGCGCTGTGTCGGCTCCGCTCCTTGTTGAGTTCCGCTTCGAGCTGGAAAGCGCACAGAGAAAGGCTCGTTTTCTCGGCCAAACGAGGACACAAGTTATTTACACAAATCTCAGCTCCCAGTGAAAAGGAAACTGTCACAGAAGGTCCGAGGAATAACGGAGGCCTTCGGCCAGTGACCAGAGGGACCAGGGCGAGAAGCTGTGGGCCCGGACCAGGGCGAGAAGCTGCGGGCCTAGACCAGGACGAGAAGCTGCGGGCCCGGACCAGGGCGAGAAGCTGCGGGCCCGGACCAGGGCGAGAAGCTGCGGACCCGGACCAGGGCGAGAAGCTGCGGGCCCAGACCAGGGCGGGCCTCGCGGGCTTGGCCTGAGCCCTGGGCTGTGACCGAGGCCCCGGAGTAACGGAACACTCAGTCCAGACCTTCCCTCCAGAAGTGCGCAGAGCCGGGCCCTCATAACAAGCCCAAAGTCAAAGGCTGGAAGAATGAGCAAACAAAAAGAACCCGCTCTAATGAGTCAGCTGATGACAGGGATGCCCAAGGTACAGTTAAAGAAGAGAAGGCCTCCAGAGTCTCTATGAGCCCCGCTTCAAGGAAGAACACAGCTGGGACACAAACTCCCTTTCAGCATTGCTGGAAGAGAGGAAGCAAGAATTAAAAGAGTTCTAAATGGATTGAAAACACGTGAGGAAAAAATTAGAAAAGAAACAAGAGCTAAGGGGAAAAATGTGGAAAGGAATCAGCAGCTTGACACAAGAAACCCCAAACCTTCTCAAGTAACAAGTTCCCTGAAACTTTGAATATAGAAGCCAGTAACTTCACAAGACATCAAGAAATATTAAAACAAAGTCAAAAGGCTGAAAAATAGAAGAAAGTGTAAGGTTATCGCAGGGCAAAAAAAACAACTCATTTGAAAAAACAAATTGAGGGGAAAAAGTTTAAATTATTCTTGGACTAGTAGATGCCATAACTAAATTCAAGAAATCTCAAAAAAAGAAAACTGCCCCAAATCTTAGAACCAGAGAGTAAAGAGGGAATAGAAAGAATATACTAGTCACTTCCTGAAACCCCAAATGGAAATTCTCAGGGATATGTAGCCAAAATTCAGAGCTTCTAGGTCAAAGAAAAAAATTCTGCAAGCAACCAGAAAGAAAGAAGTCAAGTACAGAGGAGCCACTCCTGCAGCACTCCTATAAAGTAAGGGTCACTCATAATTTTAGCAGCCACTCCTATAAAGGAACAGAGAATTTGGAACATAATTTTCTAGATGGCAAAAATATGGACTTAAAATAAAAAATAACTTACTCAGCAAACTGAGTCTAATGATAAAGGAAAAAATGATGGAGTTTTAATGAACTAGAGAACTTCTAAGGATTCCTGATGAAAAGAGCAACTTTGAAGTACAAATATGGAGAGAAACATAAAAAGGGTTAAGACAATATGAATCAACAATGATAAAAGACTAAAAAAGGATTAAGTACTTATATTTAAATATGGAAGGATATGCCATCATTAGACTCCACAGAAGATACTTGAAAATAAAAAAAAAATAACAACTTTAATAAATCTAGTCAGTGGGAGCCATGTGTAAAAAGAATTAGAATGGGAAAAAAAGTTTTTCCCAGAAATGTTCTATTGGGCCATTTTCTTAACGGCGAGAGAAAAAAAACATTAAAATGCTGAAAGATAGAGCCTATAGCATGTGCTTTATTGCTATGCAAGGCACAGCAACCTGGGAAACAGATGGTAATAGGATATTAACAGCTATTTCTCTTAGGAAAGATTTTAGAATCCTTAGAGTCACATTTCCATGGATTATTATTATTCCAGCTTCCAGTTAGTGATCTAGGTTTTAGATCATCTAAATGATGATCAACCAATCAAGAGCCATGGCCCGCAGTAAAGTTATTTGCCATCTTTAATCTAGAAAGTCGGATTTGTTTAACTGCCAGTGCTCCTTCATACTGTGGATAAAATATTGGACAGTCTTGAGCGTTGATGGGAATGTTAGCAGAATTCAATTTTCTGTGTATCTTTTGCTGTTACCAATTGATCTAGTCATCCTCACTTAGCTCACACATTACACAATGCCTATGTGTGGATAACACTAGACCAAGTGGGAAGCTCGGAGGCAAGGTGACCGGCATTTCCAAAAGCATCTGGAAACACTCTGCTGACCAGCTGCAAATGTAGACAACCATACTTCTTCACCAAACCAGCCAGCTCCACTGCTAAACATTCTGGTAATCATGATGTCACTGCTAACTAAAAGTTAAACAGAGAAGAGGAACTGGAAGAATAAAAAGCTGATGGTTCTTGGAAAAATCACTTTCTTCCTGCTGTTCACTCACCTCGGTCCAGTCTTTTAATGTTCAGACTTGGACTGGTAAAGATCTGGGGAGGGGAATGAGCAGACAAGCCTGAGAATAGTTACGAGCTTAGGGAATAAGAGGAGCTATGGGGTTAGAGAAGTAGTATTAGGAAACCTTGTGTATAAACAAAATCGTCCTGAAAAAATTATTCTTCTTCTCCAAGTTCAATTCAATAAGCCTTGATTAAGCATTTCTCAATTTGAAGTTCAGATAACTCAGGGGCTGGCCCTCAAATTTCCTATCTTATTTCTAGTCCTAACAGGACTACTTGCAGTGAAGCATCATTCACCTTAACTTGTCATTTCACTATAAAGAGTTAAGCCAATTGTTAATGTAGAAAAACCCAATTTTATTTATTGGCAGTAGAAGAAAGAATAAATGTTTGTATAGATTAACTTAGTGAAATTACAAATATATTCCTAATAAGAGTTTTTTGGTGTTCTCATTTCTTTATGCAAAGTTTAGGTTCCATTATATATATACACATACATATATATATATATACACATACATACATATATATACATACATACATATATATATGTATATATAAATAAATACAGTTGGTACCAAAAAGATCTAGTAAATATTGTGTGAGTTAAAAGATAATGAGATAGTCAGTAAACATGTAAAATTTAAAAGGCAAAGTAAAACAAATAATGATGAATTGTATATAAATTATTAGAAGTAAGAGTTATTGAAGTATTTTATAAATATGATTAAGAAAATTTTCTGTTTAAGAATCTGAAAATTAATCTTTAACAACTTTTATTGTACTAGAATAAATGTTTAACATGCACCAAAGAAATTTTTTAAAACCGAAGTGATTTTTCAGTTTATCACAAGCTTCTTTCAAAGGTACTCTTTGTATTGTTTTCTCTTCTTTTCAGATTCTGAGATATTTTTAAATCAAAAGTACTTAAATGGTTTTTTTTTCATTTTTAATATCAACTTTTGGTCACAAGATATGGCTCATAGCTGAGTCTAATTTTCATTTTATGAGACTCAAATAAAATGGTTTTGATTTTTTAATAACAAAAATATTGGGCTTTTTTGACAGAAAATCAAACATATTTTTGATTTTCATATTCACTAAACAATGATTTAGAGACTTTTCTGTTTTCCCATTATGCTTCCTAAAATTGTAGAAAAGATAAATATTATAAGCAAACTTAGACTAGTGAATTTCAGGAAGGTATCCAAAAAAAGTCAGTAGGTACAAGACAATTTGGCAATGGATACAACTTTCGGGCAAATGAACAGAAGGCAGGAAAGTAAACAAATCATGAGCTGCTGAGAAGTGTGTTATTGTTGTTTTGTTGTTAGTATTATTATTACTACCTTCTCTCTCCAGTTATCATCACTCAGCATCTTCTGTCTGAAGTTTTCCTGCAGCTGCTCAAGTCTATTCTGATGTGAAATCAGCAATAACTCCCTGAAAACCCCAAACCAACAAAGTACAAATTTAACATGAAACAATCCTAAATGACAGTTTCAAGCTTATACAATGACATTATTTTGAAATTTGTCTGCTCTTCAGTCTAACAATACCGCTATAATGCAACCAGGTGCCATTTTAGCAATGTAACAGAAATTTACAAATACTAAAAACGATTGACTTTTTTTTCCCCCATGCCTGTTTTTGCTTAGGGCTTACCATATGTAACGGTTGTCTCATTAAAAAGAACAAAACAAAAATGATAGAAGCAAAGCAAGTACAAAAAAGTTTTGATCTGAAACTCAGTGAAGTCATACATTTTCCAGGGCATTCATAGATGCACCTGGAAGGAAGACAACAAAAATGGAGAAAACAGAACAGATTTGACAAGGTTTCTATGATACTCGGTCTCCACAATAACTGGCGGTTCTCACCAGCACATTAGCCGTCTCACATCTCGGGCCCAGATACAGTCTTATCGTATCAGGATGTAGAATGAACCTGAAAAGGTCATGTCAGGGAAAAGTACTGAACCAAAGCAAACACACGAGCACATGGAGCAATTCTGGGCTCACGGCCTGCCTGACTCCTTTTCACTGGACTCCATCGTGATCGTGCTCCCAGAGAACCTTAGCATCAGGAAACGCATCACACTGTGTGACCGCACTAGCCCTGGAACTCAAAGGGAGATTGGGGAGAGAGTAAAGAATTTCTCCCAAACCTGCATTTAAAGAGAACTCCCAGCCAATTCTTCATTTCTTTGAGATGGACTCTATTAGGGCCATTCTCACTTTTTCTTTTTTCTTTTGTGTCTTGACTTCCACCACCAGATTATAAGCTTCCAGCGGGCAGGGATCGCCTTTCTTTTTTATATTTGTATCCCCAATGTTTACTTAGTACAATGTCTGGCACGTAGTAGGCATTTCATGTTTATGATTGTTTCTATGTTTCCTTCAATTTTCAAATATAGACGTCTCCTTCCTCTTCCCAATTAATCATATATATAATACTATATATATATATATATAATAAATAATATGTATATATATACATATATATATACATACATACATACATATATATGTATATATATATATATATAAAACCAAAGAATAAAAAAGGGGTTGGGCAGGATATTGTGTGGGAGGAGAAGAAAACAGTTCATTAAAACTCACCCATACATAGAGAATGACAATACAAACATCATTCCATACAAACATCATTCCACACTGCAAAGTTCCCTCCCATCTTTGAAGCAATTAGAGACTATGGATATTTCCCTTTCCCGTGTCATTGTTGCCGACAAATTTGGTCATTATAATTTCACAACTTTTAGTGTTTTTGAGAGTGGATCTCTCTATCGCTCCCAGACATTAGTCTGGGGCCCACTCAGGGACCCGAGTGCTGCTGCTGCTGCTGCTGCTTTGATCTGCTACATTTCCAATCTGGACTGAGGCATTTCTCCCTGGACAGCCTGGTGGCTCCTCATTGTTGGGACCCACAAAACTGGTGTCGGACTTAGTGTGGATACTTAGCTAATTCAGCCTTAATGCTTCTCCCAACCTCCTGAGCTCAAACAGTTCCCTAGCTTCAGCTTCTCCCCCCATCCCAAAAATTAGGAATGAGACCCTCACCACCATGAGAGCAATTTGTTTCTATTGTTTTATTGTTTTCAGATACATGGTTATATTCATTGGGCATATTGTTCTCCTGGTTCTGCTTATCTCCCCTTGCATTTTTAATGTAAATCTTCCTATCTTATGAGCTTTTCATTGTCATTGTCATTATTTCTTACAGTGCAGCTAACATTCTAATAAGTTTGTATATCATAATTAATTCAAAGCTCACCTTTTTAACACCATAATCCACGTAGAATTCGAGGTAGCACAAAAGGCCATGTCTAAGGTGAGCACAAGTAGGTGACAGCTCTTTTTCAATGATGATTACACTAAGTCATGTTTTCTCTCCTCTCAATCTCTTCTTATAATCTTATAATCTTCTTATAATTCTTATAATCTTATAACCCTTATAATCTGGCTTCCAACTTGGTCAATCTAGCAGCACTACTACTACTTTCTCCAAAGAGCTCTTAATTCCCAAATCCAACGTGCTGATTGTGCAATGGGAAAGCGGGCACAAGAAAGAGGGATCCTGCACGCGCCATCTTTACCCAGGCAGGAGCAAAGCAGAGGATGCTCCTAAGAGGAGGGTCCCCACTTTGTGCTTCCAATCAGCGGCAGAGCTCATCGGACTCTGCTTCTTGGCTATAGCACAGAGGGATGGGCTCCTCAAGGTGAAGAGAGACATGGCTTTCATTCTAATGACTTCCAGAAGACAAAAAGAATGGATCTCACTGATATAATTCCCTAAGAGTTCCAAAGTATTTTACTCATTCGATCTTCCATCACTAATTTTGCGAGGGAGCTGCCCCTTTATCCTTAATTTACAGACTAGGAACCTGATGCAGATAGTGAGGGGAAGTGACTTGCAGCAGCTGATGCAGGATGCAGACTCCTGGCTCCAGGCCTACCTATGATTCTGGCTCTCCATTCCAGCTGCCAACAGTCTAAATTCTTGTTTCATCTGAAAATAACCTAGTCTCTCTATGGAAAAGGCAGATCGCTGCAAGGAAAGCTTTCCATGCTAAGGTCAGGTCAAGTGGAGGAAGAGGTTCTGGGCGTGGGGGAGGCAGAGAAGAAAACAGCCCACTTACACTTTCCGTTAGCTGCATCTTTACAGATTCTGGTGGAAAAAAAAAAGGTCTTGCAGACAAATGAACAAAAGAAAAACCGCCTCTCCTTCCAAACTAAAAGGTTTCTCAACAAGGAACAAAGTGATCTTTTGAGTGAGTCCTGGAGTATTCGATATTTAAAGATTCCCCATTTCTGAGGCACCAGAATATTGATTCACCCAAATTATCACTGTGTGAGCAGGGCTGAACTTCCGAAACTCTCTACCCCCTAATCCATCAGACTGTCAGGTCAAGAAGCACTCAGAAACAGGTGCCACGTCACGGGCAGGCCCTGTGCTAAGTGCTAGGGATACAAAGGAAGACAAAAAATGGAGTCCCTGCCCTCAAGGAGGGGAAGTAAATGGGGGGGTATTCAACAAGTACGGACAAACCATCTAGACATGGGATACATGGACCCAATCTCAGGAGGCCCATCGAGGGGATCTTAAAGGTCATCCAGTCCCATCCCCTCATTTTATGGAGAAGGGAGGAGATGAGGACATAAAGTCACCCGACAGCCAGGACTCAGATCAGTCATCCGCCTCCAGGCCCAGCGCACCCCACTGCTGGCCCAGACTGCACAGCTTCCTGAGTTCCTTTGGGACCTTAGACTCGGGCCCAGACATCCTGGGGGTCCACAACCGATTCTCTCTTTTAGATCAGACGCTGGCTCTGGGATCCCTTTGGGACTGATACCAGTGGTCTGAGCGATGGAAAGGGGCTTGTGACAGTGCATACCAGCCTAGGCCAACCAGCCATCACCTATGACAAGCATGCTGTTCTCCTGTCTCATTCATCAGATTCAAGTGATGGCGTCTCTTCCTGTTCAGTAACCTCCCTAAAGAATCTGTGCATCCCTGGCACCCAGAAACGCCAAGGACAGCATCCCCTTCGACCAAGGCCCTCAAATCACTTAGACTCTCCAGTGGCTTTGGGGGCCATCTTGTTTTTTTCAGAGAACAGAGGAGGAGCTAGGAACTCTAGTCCTTCTCTCTCCTCAAATATTCCCGCCAAAGGTGGCCAGGTGGTACAGGGGTGAGAACAGTGAGCCTGGAGTCAGGAAAACCTGCCTTCAAATCTAGCCTCAACCACCTCCTAGCCGTGGGATTCTGGACCAGTCATTTAGCTTTTGTCTGCCTCAGTTTCCCCAACCATAAAGTAAGGGACATAATAGTGTCTCCCTCCCAGGCTTGTTGTGAGGATCAAACAAAATAATAACTGTAAAGGACTTACAGACTGCCTCTATATAGTAGGGGCTTATAAATGTCTCCTTGCCCTTCCTTTTATTCTTTCCACCACAACAAGCTAAGACTCCATTCTCGGTCCTCTCCTCAGATCGCCTTTTAGATGTCATAAGTAAACATTTTAAATGGAAAAGGTTGAGAAAACACAAATGACAGACATGACATTAGGAAAATGCTTCTTGCTTCCTGGATCTCCAACCTTGTCACATTCTAAGATGTAGGAGGGACTCAGTCAGTCCCACCCAAGCTGGTCTGGGGTAGCTGCCTTACCCTGGGGACGCCTGAGTTAATATAGTCGTAGTTGCTGCCCACCAGTGGGAAGTGGGCCTGGGATTAGGAAGGCTGAGTGCATATGTAGTTTCAGATTATTCTTAGCTGCGTGACCCTGGCTGAGGCATTTAACCTTTGCCTGCCTCCATTTTCTCAAGTGTAAAAGTAGGGATAGTAGCATCCACCTACCCAGATGAAGGGGAAGATCAGTGAAATATTATTTTGTAAAGTACTTACACAGTGCCTGGTATATAGTGGGTGCTCAACAGATGCTTATGGCCTCTTTCCCCGCCTCCCCCACTTCTCTTATTATCGAAAGATGCCCTAAGCTCCTGTCGGCTGAGTGTGACCAATCTCTAGGAGGTTCAGGCTTAATCGGTGGTGTTTATCTCATTCTCTCCCAAATACTGTGTATCCTGAGTTCTGAAGACCCTTAGACTGGGACTCTCTCCTCCTGGTGGACACCAGTGCCCCACAGCTGGGGCAAGGGTGGGCTAGGGTTGGCAAGATCAAGGGAGGAGAGAGATCTCTTCCCTTCAGACTCACTTTGAGGCCCTTCAGGAGCTCCTGGCTTCTAACTTCAAGGAGAAGGTCATTAAAGGGGGACGGCGCCTCTGGGAAGAAGCTGACATGAGAGGAACTAGCAGTCCTTCTCATGTCCCCAGGCCCAGCTCACTACCTTAGAGACTTCAGTGAATTTCCCCTTGGGGAAGAACTTGGACACTTTCTTGGTTGAGTTATCTGGTTCTCAGTGGGAAGGGTCCTTCTCTCTGTGCTAGTCTGCTCTATGTTCTACAAATACCTTGTCTGGTTTGTTTGCTGTGATCTGGACGAAGGATTTCTTAGTTTCCTCCTGGACGCTTATTGTGGAACTGATATTTGGTGGTGGAGGGGTCAAGCCTGAGATATAGAGCTTGGGGTCCTCATTCCCCCCAGTACTAAGACAGTGATCAGAAGTGAAGCACATGCCCTAATATTTAAGAGAGGAATAATTCTAACTCTCGAAGGAGAGCAGACTGTCCAAGCTTTTGGCCCCAACTGCCTACTTCCCCTACAGGCAGGACTTAAAGTCTCCTTTGGAAAAGAGATGGGGAGAAGAGAAATATCTATTCCACCTCTCTCTCTGACCCACACAATGACACTCCCATGCTACGTATTGAGGGACAATTCTCTCTATATTTACAACTCTATTTACTCAATACTTCTTCCCCCCCTCAAGATACTTCTTTCACCCAGATTCTCAGAGAAAAACACCCATGTTTTCTTCTCTATTGTTTCCACTTCTTTGGTGCTTCAGAAATGACTCAGAAAATCTGCTCACCAAAGGTGGAAGGAGAATCGTAACTATACTGTTTACTGAAGGTGAAAAGGAGTACCCAGAGTTTAGCCTGGTATCTTGTCCTATGAACTGCTTATTTACGGCACCTGCATACATTTAAAGCATTTAACAGCCTGTCAACTAGTGAGCCTCCTACCAAGCACATTAGACTTGCATCTAAAATAAGGATGGGCTGAATGAGGGCTTAAAAGGCCCAGCAATGGGAAAAAATGGGTGCTTTATGAAAACATGTTTCCTATCTGTTCAGACTAGTCTTGGGGGCTTTCTTCACTGACCTCCTTCTAGATCCTCAGTCTTCCCTTCGCTTGGTGATCCTATTAGCTCCCCATTTATTAGCTGATAAATTAGAGATTACCATCTCTAGACCGATCATTCTCAAATCTCCTTATCGAGCTCCCATCTCTCTGCTGACCGCCTATCTCCAACCGTTACCGAGCCGCTTGAATTGCACGTCCAGTGGACCGAATGTGTCCAAAATTGAACTGGTATTGTCCCCTCCCCCATCGATCTTCTCCCACCTCCCCTATTACTACTGAAGGTATCATCTCCTCCCAGTCCCTCAGCTTCCAACCTAGGAATTATCCTTGACCGCTCACTGTCTCTCACATCCCAGGGCACTGCCAAAGCCTATAGATTTCCCACACACTCCTCCTCCTCCTCCCCCAAACTCTCTCCAATAAGCCCCTTCTCTCTGACACTGCCCCACCCCGGTGCTTTCACCTCACACTTAAGGCTACCGAAATCCCTCTTAATTCCAGTACTTCCATCTGTAGCTTTCCCCATCACAGTTTTGGGAATAGGAAACTTCGGGAAGTTTTGCAGAAGCACAGACACCACTCAAAAGCCAGCAGATGACACAGAAAAAGTTTGCGTGGGGGGGGAGAAGTGTTGAATAATAGAGATTCAATATAGAGAGAATTGTCCCACAACACGTAGCATGGGAGTGTCATTGTGGGTTCAAAGAGAGAGGAGGAAGAGAAACGCATGGAATAAGTGTAGGTAGCATTGAATAATGCAAGTATTTTATCTTTAAATACCGTAGTAATTCAGACTTCTCCTCTGGTAAGTGGGGAGGGACAAATAATTTTATATAGATCTTCCAGATCACAAGAGAACTGCGCTCCTTCCCCCTCCCCCCCAGGCTGGGGTTAAGTGACCTGCCCAGGGTCACACAGCTGGGAAGTGTTAAGTGTCTCGGGTCCTCCTGACTTCAGGGCTGGTGCTCCATCCACCGCGCCCCCTAGCTGCCCCAGAACTGCGCTCCTAATACCTGTGATGTGGAAGAGAGAGCTGGATTTATCCCGTCCATACTTTGCTTTGGATATTTCTCTGCATGTGGTCTCCTCCATTAGACTGGAAGCTCCTTGTGGGTGACATAGTGCTTTGCCTCTTTTTGTATGTCTAAAGCTCTCCCCAATGCCTGCATGTAGTAGGCACTTAATCAATGCAGCTCCTGCTCTTCTATGCACTAACAGGCTGGCCAGTCTAAAAGGGCCAGGTTGGATCAGAGGGCTCTGGGAGCCCTCCAGAGTTACCCCCCTGATCCTGTGACACAGCACCCCCGATGGAGACCCCAACCATGAAAGCTCAGTACGAGAAGTCCCGTTTGCTCATCTTTACCTTTCGTTTTTCAGCGTCACAATCTCTTCCTTTGCCTGATTCAGAAGGATTTTTGTCATTTCCAATTCATTCTCTGAGAGGCTGGCTCTCCTCTTCAAGTTTTCTTCTAGCCTCTCTTTCGCAGCCACTTCTTCCTGTAAATGTTTGCACATTTGTTGACAAGCCAGCAAAGAGTCTTCCTTCTCTTTTAGCTCCCTAGCATGTCTAAAAAAGAATAGAAATATAGCCACCAACGTGCCCGGGACGCGCTCGCTGTTTCTGCTAAAACTTCGCAGGAACGAGGAGGTGGGCGCCGGAGTGGGGAGCAGTCACACACAAATGCCAGGGGCCCCTGGGAGCCGGGCCAAGGCCAGTCACATGGAGCACACACAGAGCGCCACAGACACAGCAAATCCAACAACGAGAGTTAAAGAAGGATCAGGATGTGTACCGTGTTTCAGAAATTTTGCTCTCGAACTTCAGGGTTCTAAATTTTCTCTGATACTCATCAGCTTCATCTGATTTCGTCCTAAGTAAGACAACAACAAAGACAAAACAAAGTTCGTTAAAATACGCTTTCTCCAGGAAATCAAAAGCTCCACATTTGTTTTCATCTCACCATTGGAAAGCGTTATGAAAAACAAGCCTTTTTGCTTAGTGGGGTTGTTTATCGTCATAGGCATCTTCCCACTATCTTGAAAGATAATTAAGGCTTTGTAAGGATACCAAAAAATGAAGCCTCCAAAGAGACTACAATTTTTTAGTTGGGGGTATCAGTCAATAAATCCAGGGGCAATAATTATAGTTTAGCGACTTCTTAAATGAGTCTGATCCTCTGCAAGGAATGAAACATTTCAAGGAATCTACAACATAAGCAACTCTCCCTTTTTCCTTCCCTCCCATTTCTTCTGTTTTGAAAAAATGTCCTTAATGCTCAAGATACCATTTGGCTGCTGGGAACTAGAGAAGCTTTTCATTCATAACCCAAATATTAAAGACTTTTATAGAGCTACACTGAAGCCTCTTATGTAAGCTCTTTTCAGTTTGGTATGTCCACATAATCATTTGTTATGGTGGAAAGTGAAAAATTGAAAAGCAAACAATAGCAGGTTTAATCCATCTAAGTGCACAGTTTATTAATCAGGTCACTACCACCAACAAAAAAGCCCTGCCCTCAAGGACAGCTCGGAGAGATCAGTAGTGAGCTCCAGTGTTAGGTCTGGCCTTTATCCCTTTGCTCCGTGGATGTGATTCTCATCCCCAGGACCATGGGCCATCGTCCATGCACACTGCAGACTGCTAAGGGCTGAGAGGACCTTGAAGATCATCTCTTGGGTGATTAAATGAATGTCTTGGGTGAGCCCCACATTACAGGGGAAGAGAAGGCCCGGATTTATGGCTGAACTTCTTCCCTAAAAGCTCCATTCCAGTATCTCTTTGCAGCATTAAAGGGGGTGTCCACAGGGCCCAAGTTCTGGGAGGCCTTCCCAAGAGAAAAAGACAGCAACAAACTGTGAGTCTGAATTGGCTCAGAGCCTTTCATCAGCAGGTTGGTGATAAAGGGATTATTATTATTCTACAATGGTAACTCATGAATGCTACTAAATCAAGGAGGGATTGCCATCTGCGTACACACGGGGAGTCGCTATAATAAGGACTCAGAGGATCTTCTGAAGCTTGAGTGTTTTGCAATTTTAAGAGAACAAAGATTTAGGTCAAAAAGCCTATTTCTGTGAATAACCTGAGATCCCATCTCACAGATACTGTCTCACTGATATTTCTTTCATGGGATAAAGCTAGATGTGGGGATTTCTCAAGAACTTGTTGGCTACAATTTTATGAAATATATTCATGGGATGTTTTCTAAGGTATTTTTAAGTATTTAAAAGCAAAAACTTTCATTTTAGCTAAAGCGGGTCCATGATTATAAAACGGAAACGTTCATTTTATTTAGAGTCAGTCCAATTCAATAATTATTCACTAAATGCCTGTCTGCCTGCCATGGGCAAGGCTCTGGCCTAGAGGCATAAAGCTGATTTACCTGTTTACAAGTAAGTGTGACATGACACGTGATTGAATGTGATGGGGGCAAAGGGTACTCTGCTGGTCCCTGGGCTGTAAGCCATTTTTATCAATGACTTGGATGATAAAGGCTTAGTTGCAGATTGGATGTGCAAGGGAGACAAAGCTGGGAGAGCTGGCAAACACTGGGTGATAAGAGAAAGGATTCAAAAAAGATTGTGACCGGCAACAAAGAGAACAGAACCCTCAGCATAATTTATACAACAACAACATTGGGAAGATGTTTGTGTTTTGACAAATGCAGTAATCAGTCATGACTCCAGAGGAGACTCCAGAAGCCCACTCCCTACTGTTTGACAGAGGTGTTGGTTACAGAGTGCAGAGTGAGAGCGAGGCTGTCTGGACATGGCCAATGTGGGAATCCCTTTTGCCTGACGATGCATATTTATTACAAGGATTTTGTTTTACTTTTTTCTCAGTTGGAGGGAGGAGGTAAAGTCAAAGGGGTTACCAAAGAAGAAAAGGAAGGAAAGAAGAAAGGGAAAAAAAGGAAGGAAGAAAAGAAGAAAGGAAAAGGAAAGGGAAAAAAGGAAGGAAAGAAGGGAAGAAGGAAGGGAGGAAGAAAGAAAGGAAAGAAGGAAGGGAGGGAAGAAAAAAGTAGTGAAGGAACAGAGGAAGGAAGGAAGGAAGGATACTTAAAAGATAGAGAACAATTAAAGATTTTTTTAATGCAATAAAAAGAAGAGAAAGAAAGACAGAGAAGCAGGACAGATTTTAAAATTAAATATTAAATTATTACATACTTAAAAAAAAGCAAGCTATATATAAGAGACTTGGGACTTCATATATAATCCTGTTTGTTTCTCTTCTGCTGCACATTCATTCTGGTTACTGTTTGTTAACATCAGAATTTAAAAAAAAATGTTTTCAAGATCATGACCAGCTAGACCACTGGCTCAAATCTACTGAAATGAAAATTAAGAGCGATAAATGTGGTCTTACACTGGAGGTCAGAGACTCACCATGACAAAACAAAAGAAGAGACACACGTTTAGAGAGCAGTGTGAGGAGCCTGTGAGGATTTTCTCAATCTGAACCGAAGATTCAAAGTTCAAGTGATTATCTTCACTATCAAATCAAAAATCCTTCATGGAGGGTCTTCAAGCAGAAGCTGGCCGACTTCTTGTCAGATATGTTACAGTTAAGCTCTTTATAAAGTGTGCTCTGGACCACCATGGTCTGTTCCAATCCTATTTCACAGATATTTTGTTTGGTTTGAACTTGGTGAAATGCCAGGAGAAATTTGAGGAGAAACAGATTTGTTTCATCTAGAAGGGTCAGGAGGGTCTCATGGGTCAGGTGACAACTGATTTAGGCCTTAAACAAAAGTCTGGACTTCAAGGAGATGAGTAAGAGAAGCTATTTCCAGGATTAAAAATGGGGTGAAGAATGAAAATAGTGGGATAGGTCAGGGTATGTAAGAGCAGGGAACAGGGTGGGCCAATTTGGCCTGGAACATGGAACAGTGCATACAAAAGGCAGCAGCAAGACAATTCTTCTATGGGAACCTCGAGTGTAATTAAATTAATTAAATTGATCCGTAATTAAAATTCCATTTGCTAGGTAATGGGAAGACTGTCGAGGAATGCTAGTCTCATTCGGTAGCACTATGGTGGATGACTCAGGGAAGGGAGGATCCAGAAGCAGGAAGCACAATTGTGAGGCTCTTATAATTGTCTACATGAGAAGGGAAGAGGGTCAGTCCAGAGGGCTTCATTGGACGGGATGCAAGAGACAGTTCAAAGGAAGATACGACAGATCTTGTGGGAAGAAGGAGCCAGAGGTGACTTCAAGTTATTCACAACTATGAATATGGCGGACGTGGATAGAGCAATGATGGCGAAGTCAGATTTAGGGGAAAGATGATGAGTTCTGTTGGATGCCTGTTGGGGTTGAGATGTGGAGGGCCATCTGGAGATAGTCCACAGTCAAAAAAGGGCGGGCTTTGGGCAGAAGATGGATTCGAGATTTCACATAGGTTAATGGGTTCATTCCAAATGGGATGACTGAAGTCAAGTAGCTTACTGAGATCACCCAAGAAGACCAGTTAGAGCAGCAAGGGGGCTCAGAGAACACCCAGGTTGAAGACACTAGTATAATTATACCTGTGAAATATAGTGAACATTTGTGTTACATTCCTCATGTCTCCTTACTCAACAAATCAATCAAAATAATTGCTTCTGGAAGAATGTGTCAATTGGCTACCCTATGGGCCTACTCACAATCACTGTGATTCTCCAGACCAAGGCTCCTCTACACATGTGGTTTCACCTTCAAGAATATCAACAAAAGGCTTCACTTTGGCACTTGCATTTTTAGCAGTTAGTACAATTCCTGACACCTAGAAAAGACTTCATTATTGCTTTATTATTCATTCATTCATTCATTCAAGTTTGATGTTCCTAAATCATCACATGGATAAATTTAAATGACTCAATTCCCCGACTTCACTTTTTGATTATATTTTCTGAAGCGTATGGATGTCGACCTTTTAGAAACAATCATGTCAGCCAAAGAAATAACTAAAACCTCACTGTTTATTAATAATTTGAGATGATTTAGACCAGGCACTGAAATTTATCTTTGCTATAACCAGGAAAAGAGGCTTCGCCATACAAATAAACAAGTTAATCAGATAAGAGAATAAATTGTTTGTGGTCACCTTAAAAACACACTTGCGAACAGTTGTCAAGCTGATTACAAATCATCTGTTCTTTAGGAGCTGCCCTTGCAACATCTGGTACTTTGTTAAGCTACTATATTCAGTATATGGAAAAGAACAAAAACTGCATCATCTGAAGGAACTTTTCTGATTGGACTTTCACAGAGTCAGTTTTAGCCTACTAGCCACTTAATCCCAATCAATGTGTGTATATGTGGGGGGAGGGAATTTTGACCCACTCTGATACTGTGACTCCACTGAAATCCCTCACCCTGACATGGAAAAGGGAAGCAGGAAAATCAAATCTCACTAAAAGGCATAAGTATTCATTCAGCAGCAGCATGGACCATCAGCTCCAAAAGGTCATTCGTTAGAAGCCAGCACGTTCCATCCCCTCACTTTTTTTTTTTACAAAAGAGGAAACTGAGTCACAGAGAAGACACCTTCATGGCTACTGGTTCATCTGGCTTTTCCTGCTCCAAATTCCTGTCCCTTCATGCTTGGTTATTCACATGGAGGAGGGAATAAGCTCTGAATTTGTGATTTTGTGGATACAGGGAATTCCCAGGTGAGGAAAGTCCATCTAGGAATGAAGGTCGGTATCTTTTCTACAACAGGGAGTCTCAGAGGATTGCCCAGGGCAGGGAGAGGTTAGAGGTAGGATAAATTTAATCTCCAGATCTTCCTAAACGCTTTCTTTCCACGACCAAGCCCAGGGAAGCTCCTCCATCATCACCAAAGAGAAAAGAATGAAAGAAAAAAGCCAAGGGAAGCCTACAAATGTGAGGAAGCGGCTGCCATCTATCTTCCAACTTCTGAAAGTTCAGGGGAGACTTTGGGTCGAGTGAAAAGAAACCAAGATCCTAACTCCCTGTTTGTTGTTGACTGTGAAACATCAAAGAAACCAGGTGAAGGACCACAAGCCTCCGCTGGCCACAGGAGAAGGGGACAACGCTCATTGGCTGAGCCTGCAGGACCAAAACAACTGGCCAGAGGGAGGGGGCCCTCATACACAACTCCCTACTCCTGAGTAAGCTGTTCCAAGCTGTTCCTTGTATGGTCTGAGGGGCCAGCCAGCACGAACAGCCAAAACACCTCTGGGCTAGGTCAACTTGGCTTCCACAGCCCAGTGGCGAATTGTTACTAAGGGATCCCTTCTACATCAGTTCGGTTCATATGCCTTATGTATTTTAAGAAAGCTTATCTTGCTAAAAATAACATAGCTATACTTAGATAGTTCTATAATTTGCCTTGCATTATTAAATAATTTATTAGGTGTAGCCTTCTTTTAGGTAACAATCTTATTTTCATTACCAAAACAAATGTTTTGTTGCTAAGCGTTCTAAATATTTGCAACTTGTTATGATCCTTCTCTCTGAATACAGGAACTGAAAATCACAGCTACCAAACAGACCAGAAAGTAAACCTTGTTTCTTGTCAAAGACTCTATAGAAATCCTTGTCTAGGAGCAGAAAATTATGGATGTGATGAAGGCATACTGAAAGCTAATTAAGATTGCCAAAATAAATCTAGAGTTCGTGATAAGATATAGGAGGATTGGGCAAGGGAGTAAGGTTTTTTTCTTCCTGTGTGTTAGAGAAAGAGAGAAAGAGAGAGAGAGAGAAAGAGAGAGAGAGAGAGAGAGAGAGAGAGAGAGAGAGAGAGAGAGAGAGAAGAGAGAGAAAGAGAGAGAGAGAGAGAGAGGGAGGGAGGGGAGAGAGAGAGAGAGAGAGAGAGGAGAGAGAGACAGAGAGACAGAGAGAGACAGAGACAGAGAGAGAGACAGAGAGACAGAGAGAGACAGAGAGAGAGAGAGAGAGAGAGAGAGAGAGAGAGAGAGAGAGAGAGAGAGAGAGAGAGAGACAGAGAGACAGAGACAGAGACAGAGAGAGAGACAGAGAGACAGAGAGAGACAGAGAGAGAGAGAGAGAGAGAGAGAGAGAGAGAGAGAGAGAGAGACAGAGACAAAGACAGAGAGAGAGAGAGAGACAGAGAGAGAGAGAGAGAGAGACAGAGACAGAGAGAGACAGAGACAGAGAGAGACAGAGACAAAGACAGAGAGAGAGAGAGAGAGAGAGAGAGAGAGAGAGAGAGAGAGAGAGAGAAAGAGACAGAGACAGACAGAGAGAGAGACAGAGAAGAAAGAGACAGAGACAGAAAGAGAGAGAGAGATACAGAGAGACAGAGAGAGAGACAGAGACAGAGACAGAGAGAGAGAGAGAGAGAGAGAAGGAAAGTTTCAAAGTAGAGCACAAGACTCAGAGTAAGGAAGCTCTGAGCTTGAATCCTGACTGAGATACTCCCTAGCTATGTGACTAGTGCTTAATCTCTTTGTGTTTCAATTGCCTCATCTGTAAAATGGGGACAATATTTACACCTCACTCTCAGGGCATTTTGCACAGACAGCAGTGTAAAAGCTTTCTCTTATTATTATCAAGACTTCTTGCATGTGCAATGATTGTAATAATTTAACCATGTGACCTGTTCTCTAAGATCAGACCAGAGATCGAGATCCCAACAATATCATGGGAAATAGGTCATTTCATTAAGGGCGTCTTTGAGCAACTGGTTCACTAAGGAAGGAAGGAAAAAAAGACTGCCGCAGGAAAGTGCCAGCTCTGACATATTCTGGCTGTGAGACTCTGGCCAAGTCCCTGACCTTTCCAGAACCCCGACTGGTCTCTGAGCTGGGTGTGGAGCTGCTGGGGACCCTCGGAGGCAGAGGGGCTTGCTTCAACATGAGCTTCCTAGAAACAATGAGATGACGGTCTGGTCCCCCCGTTTCCTGTGGCTAGCAGGGGTCCATGCTCTCTAACTTGGCTGGGAAAGCTTGCCCTCCTCCCTGTCTGCAGCTGGAACCCTGCCCGAAGCTGCCAGCCTGCCCTGCCTGGGAGCGCACGTGGGCTGGCCGGCCAGCCTCTGACGGCCGGCCCGCTGGGAATCGGGGTCATTGTAAAATGGGAAAGTACTTGCATGAACATTTCTTTGTAGTGCTCAGCTTCATCGGCTGCCTTCTGAAACTTCAGGCCCATGGCCTCTATTTGACTTTGTAAATCTGAAATGACAAAATAGATCCAGGGCACTTGGGTTTTCCATTTGTGTCCAGAGAGCCGTAGCCACTGCCAGTCTGCCCTCAGATCCATCGGGTCCTCTCCCCCAGGCCTTTAGCACTTCTGCCATGGAGGGCTGCATTGGCCTCCCTGCCTCCCTGCCTCCCTCCCCATCCTCTGGACAGCTGTCAAACTGACACTCCTAATATAAAATTCCAGGCTCACTTCAGGGCTTCCTGGAAGTGCCGGGATAATCTAGAAAGGTCTCTGAGTCAGCTAGGGCACGCCAGCCTCCCTCCCGGCTCCCAGAATTCCAGCCAGACTGGCTGACTTGCTCTTCCTCACGTAGGACACTGTTTACCCAATCCTTGCCTCCACAGAGGCTGGTCTCCATGCCAGGAATACACAAACCCACCCGCTCCTCTCTAAATCTCCAGTTATGTTCAAGTTTATCTCAAATTCCCTCCCTCGTGCGGGTCCTCCCTCTCTAACTCGCAGAAATTAGGGGGATGGGGAGGGAATAAACACTTATTAAATACCTACTATGTATCATGACAGTGCTCAGCACCCTATAGCTATTATCTCATTTGATCTCCCCCTGGGAGATCAGTGCTGTTATCCACATTTGACAGGTAAGGAAACTGAGACAGAATTAAATGACTTCCCCAGGGTGAAACAGCTTGAGAATATCTGGACTCAAATTTGAACTCAATTCACCCCAACTCCATATTCAGGGCTCTGTCCACTGAGCCATCCAGCTGCCCCCCAACCCCTCGTATTTGTGTATTTGTCCAAGTACACGTTGGCCACCTCCCACCTTACAGAAGGCAGAGGCTGCTTTGGTCCAGCACGGCGCCTGCCACAGAGGAGATGTTTGGCAAACGCTTGCTGAATCCATGAGTGCGTATGGTTATTTGTCCCCTTTTGTTCTCAGGCCCTGCCTGAGGTACCCATGTTATCGGGCAGCCTGGCCTTCTGACTTGGCATTCCACAAATTCATTTAACAAATATCTGGGGAGCTCCTACTATCCACATCTCTTCCCTGTCTCTTCCCACCAGAAATCACTCCTGATAAGAAATAATTTCTTAAATTAACTTCAACTTTTCACAGAAAGACACTGTAGATGCACAGGCCACGGGCCCTGTCCCCTGTCTGCCCAGAGAGCACATGCTATTGGTCCTTATGGTTCAGGAAAGGTGGCGGCACTCGTGCCTTGGTGATTTTGCCTTATTCCTTCTGAGATCCCTCACAACGCTTGCTTTGCTGGCTTGTGTGCCATAGCACTGCAGTAAAGATTCACTTACCAAATATTCAGAGAGCCTCAAAGTTTAATTGGGATTTCTTCCAGGCTCATGGCTGATACATAAGTTAAGAGTCATTCAGAATGTTTACAAGATAACCTGTAAAATAGGATGCGGGGAATCCTGCTGTCCAACTGGCTGTGGGCAAACAAACAGACATGATGCAGAGATCCAAGAGCAACACAGCCACACATGTTAAGTGTCTTACCACTAGTGTTTGGGCTTCCCTCCCTTCCCCCAGCTGTAGAACAAAACATACTGGGGACTATCTCAGTCCAAATATTTCAGAATGATTTTACTCACAATAGCATGGGCAGTGAGGTAACCCAGGCCTGGAGTCAGGAGACTCATCTCCCTGAATTCAAATCCAGCCTCAGACACGTTCTAGATGTGTGACTCTGGACAAATCACTTTCCCCTGTTTGCCTCAGTTTCCTCATTTGTAAAATGAGCTGGAGAAAGAAATGGCAAACCAATCCAGTATCTCTGTCAAGAAAACCCTAAGTGGGGGAAGAGTCGGACGTGTTTGAAGTGATTGAACAATAACAACAACAAAAGCATCAATAATAAAAGGCTCATTTAAAAAAATAGATTGTAATAGGAGTGCTCCTTTGGCCTGCTCATAATAATAAGCCCCAAAAGATTAAAATTGCCTCTTTTTTTCTTTCAGCCATGCTGAGAACAACATGGAGGGACAAACTCTGGAAATCCTGGCTGTTTTCCTTCTAACCCAGACTGTTTCATGGGAGCAGGAATGGAACCACTGGGGTTTCTCGAGAGTTTCAGAAATTACATACATCATCGCATCTGAGCCTCACCACAAGCCCCGAGATGAACAGCACAGGTACAATTATCCTCAGTTTAGAGATGAGGCAATAATCCATCAATCCTTGACAGGCTCAGCACTCTATCCACTATGTCCAGCTTTCTTCTCCGAGACACATAGTTAGATTCAATGTTCACCTTAATTCAATTCAACAAAACAATCAGATACTTATTATGAGCAACTGGCAGTAGTCCTGTTCTGGGTAATGGGGATATAAAAATAAAACAAGGAACAAGCCCTGGCTTCAGGAATCTTACATTATGCTGGGCTGGGATACAATAGGTATCCGGGTATTTTAGAAAATTCCCTGGAAAGCACTGAGAGTCTAAGTTATTTCCCCAGGGACACACAACTGGTGGGTGTCAGGATCTGAAAACAGATCCCCACTCTGAGGTTCCCAAAATGCACGTACAAAGAAAACCCAAACTGAGAATTATGAGAAGTCCCGTGTACTTGTGAACACCATTTAATGCCAATGTGAGGAGTGAGCAATTGAGGCGACGTGTGAGGGTAAAAGGCCGTTTGGTTCTTGAGCAGGACATATGGAGTTTAAACATCACTCAGGACACAATTCCTGGGAAGAAAACATTGGTGAATTTGATGCAATAAGTTGGTCTAAGAAGATGAAGGGCATCCAGGTGGTACAGCAGACTGGTCTCAGGCATTTAGTTGACTTAGCTTCACCCTGTTTGCCTCAGTTTCCTTATTTGTAAAATGAGCTACAGAAGGAAAAGGCAATATGCATATATAAGTATATAAACAGTACACACAAGAGGAATACAAAGTACTTTGGGAAGGAGGAGGAAGGAATCAAGAAAGGTTTCATGTAGAATGTGTGTGGTTCTTGAGCCAAGTTTTACAGGAAAGAGGGAATTCAGGAGGCAAAGCAGGGAAGGGAATGAATTCCAGATATGGTGGAAGCATGGCCAGAGCACTGTGGATGCAGGATGGTGAGCAGGTCAGTTTGTCTGGAGCATCAAGGATGGCAAAAGGGGGAAAGTCTGCTGAGCTGGGAAAAAGCTGGGAGAGGGCTTGAAGAGGGAGTTCCGATTGGGTTTATGGGCCAGAAGGGAACACTTACATGCACTGAATGTGGCTGTGATTTAGGAAAATCACTTTGCAAACTTTTCAATGGAAAAATGGATTGGAAAAATGGGTGGTGAGGACCTGAATGAGGATGGCAACTATCAGGAGACAGAAGGAAGGTAGGAGACATGCTGGATAAGTATAAAGAACAAGATTTAGCGCTTGATGGGCTGTCAGGGTAAGGGAAAGTGTGATCTGAAGATAGCACAGGGGCTGTGAGCCAAGGCACCTGGAAGGTTGGTGGCACCTTGGCCAGAAATAATGCCATTTGGAGGGGAATGGGAAGAGGGAGGCAACGTAGTAAGTTCTGTTTTGGACATATCAGGTTTGAGACACCAGTGGGTTGTCCAGGTGCTCTACATGTACAACCAGAGCTCAAGTGAGAGACAGAAATGAGATAGAAAAATCTGCAGAGGTGATCATTAATGTCATAGGAGCTAAAGAGGCAACTAAATGACAATTACAGGGAGAGAAAGGAAGGATGCCCAGGACAGGCTCTTGGGGGATATTATCCCTAAGGTCAGGAGATTCGATATTACTGATGAAGGAGATCCAAGGACGAGTACTCAGAGACAAAGGAGGGAAAAGAAAACCATTTCATCACAAAGCTCAGTAAAGAAAGAGACCCCAGTAAGAGAAAAGGGTGAAGCTAAATATAATAGGAAGATCACAAAGGAGGAAGTTCGAGAAAAGCCCATCAGATTTGCTCATTTAAAGGTTATTACTAGCTTTGTATGATATAACCTTTCCAGATCTAAACACTGTGGTGCTGGATTATGGCCTGCCCAGGAATTGAAGCCAAAGTAATTGAGAATTTTTTCAATGACACAGCATTTGGTGATCTCGGAATTAACATTATTTCAAACAAAATAATGAAAACAACTATGTCCTGAAGCCCCAGTTGCCCATCCCTTCATCCTGCTCAACTCCTCCATGCTCTCTTAAGTCACAAGAATAACAGATCTGAAGAGGAGGAATACAAGGTTGTAGATTCATCTGGCTTATTTATTTTTGCCCTAGACTAGGATGAGGGTCAACAAAGGGGGCAAAAGGAATTATTTTAGTTTAAAAGGAAGGAAGGAATCCTGAAAAGATGGAATCTGAAGCAAAAGTACACGGAAATTACAATAACGCCAGCAAAGGAATCAATGTAAGTAACAGAAAAGCTGATACAAGGACTTTGAAATATTTGCCATAGATAAATCCTGGAAATGGAAAAATGCGCTGGTGGAGTGATGGTCCCATTCTTTCACGGTGTCATATTCTTTGGTTCTATTTTTCATCACAATGATAGTGTTACAGTTATCAAAATCAGGCTGTGTTGCCTCCTGTAAATAGGTACATATTAGCAATTATTGTGCATTCTTGTAATAAAGCAGTGAGTTCCCCTCCTTCAATCCTATCTCTTGATAAAGGCACGTGGGCAGACTGTGCATAGAAGATTAAACCACCTGCATAAGGCAGCTCCTTCAATTTTTGCTCTTAGGAATCTTTAAACAAGTGTATTGTTCTAGGGTGTCCTTCTCCAAAGCTAAACAAATCCAACTTTAATTTCCCATCATTCAGCATGACATTGGATTATGAGGCAAATGGCCCTGAATGCCTCCAGAAAGAAAGGAAACGTTGGCTTTAAACACCAAGCAGATGCAAGGCGGAACACATGGAAACAATCCAAAACTTACAACAGCAAATTCTACTATACTGTGACTGCTTTCTTTGCAGATATTAAATAAGAAGCAAATGATTTAAAATGAAAAAAGACAAAAAAAGAGCTCTTAGCCTCTCTTCACACGAAAACAGCTGCGAGCTGGAGAGCATTTCATCGTCATCTGATTTTTGGTAATTAGTCATTTAAAAGAATCTTGTGATTCTGAACAGTTTCTAGAAACTACAAATACAAAAGGTACTCATCTGGAAAATTATTCTATAGCAAATATAAAACTTAATTTTCATTTTGGGGGAAGATATACTTGAGGATGTGCATAATGAAATTTTTAAGGTGAGAGGGAAATTTAAGCTGAAAACTTCCTGGGTAAAGAAAAACATGTTAAAAAAATATGAAAATTTGTAATACATAGAAAAGAATAATTCCAGATTCATTAAGTGTCTTTGAGGGTTTGGAGGAAATGTAAAAAACAAGGCAACTGGAGAGAAGAAAAGGTAGGTTTAAAACTTGTATAAACTATGACGAGACTAAAGGACGGTTAAGGGCATGAAGTTCCTGGTCAGAAAGGTCATACAGAGGAACTCTGTGCAACACAGAACTGGTTGCAGGATGGGGTGTCATTTAGAAGTACAGTTATGGGGCTGAAAGGACCAGTTTTTATTATTTTTGATCATGGGAGAGCAGAAGTTTTACCTGTGTAAGGACCAAAAAGCAGACCAGGAAGATGATGACAAGGAGGAAGATGACCAGAACTCTCCCTGGATTCTACCACCTTGGAAGCACCAAAAACTTATACACCACAATAGCCACAGAAGTTTGGGTTTGTTCTTATCCCTTCCCAGAAGAGTGCAGAACGCAATTCTTAACATAAAAGCCCAAATTCAAGAAATAAGCTGGAAAAATGAGCAAAAAAGCAGCCCAGCCCCATCCATCTGAAAAAAACCTGATGACAAAAAGCTCCTAGGGAGACCAATGCAGAAGAAGGCAATGAGTTGAAAACATCTACAAGCAATGCCTCAAAGATGGGATGAAAGGCCACATTCCTAGAAGAAGCTAAAGAGATATTTTTAAAAGAGCAAATTCCTAGAAGAGCCAAAGAGATACTTTTAAAAGAGAAAAAAAGGCTAAAAAAGATTTTAATAATCACAAAAGAGATGTAGAGGAAAAATTGGGGGTTGTGATGGAATAAAAGCAATGCAAGAAATTCCAAAAAGAGAATTAACAGGAAAAAAAGATACAGACGTTCACTGAAGGAAAAAACTCCATAAGAATTAGAATTGGTCAAGTAGAAATTACTGACTCCATGAGACATCAAGAAACAATTAAACAAAGCCAAAAGCTTGAAAAAAATATAAGGAAATATGAAATATCTCAACAGAAAAACAAGTGATCAAGAAGTGATTTAAGAATTATTGAATCCCTGAAACCCATGATAAAAAAGAGCACAATATCATATTTCAAGAAACTATAAAACAAAACTGTTATAGAATCAGAGAGTCATATAGAAATTGGTAGAATTTATTTTAAAAAAAGATCCTAAAATGAAATATTTACTGGAATATCACAGCCAAATTCCAGAGCTCCTGGGTCAAAGAGAAAATATTGATAGCAGCCAGAAAGGAATAATTCAAATATCATGGAGTCACAGTCAGCAGTAATAGGCTAAAAATGCATTGTTGGTGGAACTGTGCTCAAGGGGCCATAAAGCCCTTTGATCTCATTACTGGGTCTGTATTCCAAATAGATCATAAAAGAGAGAAAAGGATTTACATATTGGGGAGGGGAAGGTTGTAACAGCTCTATCTGTGGCGGCAAGGAACTGGAAACTGAGTAGAAGTCCTTCAGTTGGGGAATGGCTCAATAAGTTATGGTATCTGAAAGTGATGGAATATTACTGTTCTGCAAGAAATGATCAGCAGGATGATTTCAGAGAGGGCTGGAAAGTCTTACATGAACTGATGCTGAGTGAAATGAACAGAAGCAGGAGAATGTAGTACACAGTAACAACATTGTGTGAGGATCAGCTGTGATACTTAACTTTTCCCAGCCATGGATCCAATGACAATTCTAATAATTTGGGGATAGAAAATGCCATCTACATCCAGAGAGAGAACGATGGCGACTGAAAGTGTATCAAAGCATAGTATTTTTACCTTTGTTTGTTTTTTCTTTTTCATGTTTTTTCTCTCCTTTTGTTTTTTGTTTTTTGTTTTTTTGTTTCAACATGACTAATATGAAAATATGTTGAAAATATGCTTAAAAGAACTGCACATATGAAACCTGTACTGGATTACTTGTTGTCTTGGGGGAAGGAGTTAAGGAAGAGAGGGAGACAAATTTAGAATATAAAGTCTTACAAAAGATCAATGTTGACAACTATCTTTACATATATTTGGAAAAATAAAATACTATGAAGGGGAAAAAAAAAGATAGTGGATTTCCTAGAATATAGGTATGTTAGATTATTGTTGAGATTTCTTTTAATGCTCAAATTTGGTGATACAGTATTGGTAAGAAGTATAAATCAAGTAATACTATGGCACATGATAAGAAAAATCAGAAAAAGAAAGAAAATCTACAAGGAAAATAAAATAATTCAAAAACTTCCATCACGACTTTCCCCTGGATAATGTTACAATGACCGATAGGTATCATTACAGACCAAAGGAGGAAAAAAAGAAGAGAGGTCCTAACCTAATTTAACCATTAGGGGCCAGGCTCCCCAGGACAGCACTAATAGGGGCCTTGGTCAATACCCTAGGGGTAGCTCCTGGAGAGAGAGGGAGGGAATCCTCTCCCTTTCGCAGCAGCTCTTTAATGAGAGGTATACAAAGCAACTTTAGGCTTAAGGGAAGGTGTTGACAAAATAGCCAGGAAAGGCTTAATGAGAATCATTCAAATTCAAAGAGAGAAGGAAACATATCTTGGCCTCCTCCTGACCCCGGGATCTACCATAGCATTGTGAGAGCCTCTTTGATCCTTTTTTTTTCTTCTTTGTAACTTTGTAATGAATCCTCCACCTCTACAAAAGGAATTCTCAGCCCCCTATAAAAGGATACCTTGACTAAAATACAAAAGAAAAAAAAAATCAAAGGAGGAAACCAAGCACTTTGATGAGCCTTCAACAATCTCAATCTCAGATGAAGATACTTTCACAAACTTATCCTACAAAGCCCTGAGGCTAAGACAGACACTCATCATTCTTTTCATTTTGGGGAAATCATCTTAAAGGTCGGATCCATCTTCACTGAAATAAGTGTTCTTGGAGATTCACTTGACATTTTCTGTATAATGTCAGGGGAGACTGAAGAAAAAATGATAATTTCAGACGTGGGCGTAATAACACCAGAAAGCTATGGGAGAGAGAGTGGGGTCCAATTATGGAAAGGAGATGTCTGAGAAATAGCTGTCTGTGTATATAAGTTTGTGG